>NC_052058.2:124913637-125042184 GCF_903992535.2 Arvicola amphibius | reverse complement strand
TGAACAGCTGGAGGATGTCTGTCACTCAATCAAGCAAGTTAAGGTAATTTACATTTAAGGTCACTATTGAGAGATATGTGATAATCCTATAATTTGAAGGGTTTCATAATTGGAATATGAATTCTGAGTCATCCTAATGAAATATTTTCTTTATAAGAGTTGCCATGGTCATAGTGTCTTTTCACAGTAAAAGAAACCCTAACAAAGATAGCAGTCGGTACCAGGGACTTGGGTATTGATGTGATAGTTCTGAACTGTTTTTGTTTGAAGGATTTTGAACTTTGGTTCTTTGGGTTAAAAAAAAAACAGTGGAATTCTTTAAGCACTGCTTAATGGACCATACCAGTAGGAGCACACAACATAGTGGTTTTAGAACTGTTGGGGGATCACCGAAGAGGTTTCAGAGGAGATTAATCTTAGTATGTTACCTACAGATAATTCTTATGATATTTTGGTGAAGAAAGTGGCTACCTTTGGCCATTGTCAGAACAGTCTACCTGAGGCAAAAGGGAAGAGGTTTGAATTAATTCTATTATCAGAGGAAAACTGAAAGCGGGGTAGTATAGACTCTGAAGTGTGATTATTAGTGGTAACTCTAGTGGAGATTTATAATGAAAGAAGAAAGCTGAACAGGATAAATTACAAAATATAAAATTTAAGGGAAAAAAGGAACACCAAAAAGTGGAATGCAACTGAGCCTTGTGTTCAAGGATATAAACAGATCAAGAAATGGAAGAAAGAATGTGTTTAGCACACAAGGCAAGATCCCATCCACTAAGTTTCCAACTTGTGAATTAAAGAAAAGTCAGGTGTGGTGGTACACACCTTTACTGACAGCAGAGAGAAGCAGAAGACTGGCAGATCTCTAAGTTTGAGGCCAGTCTGGTCTCCAGAGCCCGTTTCAGCACAGCCAAGCTTAGAGAGTGAAGGGCAGAAAGTTGGCAAAGATGTAATTGAATGAAGAGGCCATGTTCCAACCACAGCAAACAGCAAAACTTGGCCGCTTCGGTCATGTGGCTCTGGCTTTAGAGTTAAGGATAGATGAAACAGGTTATGGAATTTGCCTCCATGCCTAAGGAGAGCCACTGAGGCCAGGCATGTGTGAGGAGTGTCCCTGAATAGAGAGGCCTAGAGAGACCACCTGGTGAAGCTATGAAGTTGAAGTCTGAATTGTCTTGGAGATCCCAAGATGGTGGAGATACCAGAGTTGTGGAATACCTGTCCAGAGAGAACTGCTAACAGGAGGTAGAACCAGCCCGAGAGAAAGAAGTGTGTTTCAGTCAACAAAGCTGAAGAGAACTGAGATATGAAGAGCATTTTGACATAAGACATGGACATGCAAAGTTTGGAGTTTGCCCAGCTGGTTTTCAGTCATGTTTTGGTCTAGTACTTCCTCACTATGCTCCCTTCCCTGCATTTTGAAATAGTAATGTATATCCTGTGCCATTATATATTGTAATTATGTGATCTGCTTTTTAATTTTGATTTTTACACGGGATTACAGTTAAGAGATTGCATGAACTTCAGAAGACACTGAAATTTGGACATTAAAACATTGTTGAGACTACATTAGACTATGGGGACTTTGAAGTCGGATACTATGTATTCTTATAACCATATGGGAACCAGGGAATAGAATATGGCAGTTTGAATTAATTTGGCCCCCATAATCTCATAGGGAATGGCACTATTAGAAGGTGTGACTTTGATGGTATTGGTATGACCTTATTGGAGGAAGAGTACCACTCTGGGGCATGCTTTGATGTTTTCTATGCTTAAGACACCATCTAGGTTCTCAGTCTACTTCCTGTTGCCTGCAAGATGTAGGACCCTCAGGTCCAGCACTGTGTCTGCCTAGATGCCAAATTCTCTCCTCTACGATGATAATGGATGAACCTCAGAAACTGTAAGCCAGAACCCAATTAGAGGTTTTCTTAATAAGAGTTGCCATGGTCATGATGGCTTTTCACAGCCTAACCCTAACTAAGACACTGCCTTAGACCACAAAGTGTCAAGCACATTTCATAATGAACAATCCATGCATCCCATTTTAGAGTTCCCAAAGTCTTAATGGTTCCAAAATTGTTCAAAAGCCCAAATTCAAAGTCTTCTTGAGATCAATGTCTGTGAGCCTCCATGAACAATAAAAACAACAAATTTCCCTCTGATCTGCTGTGGTAGAGAAGGCACCACCACTCTTTAAGGGGAGAACAAGAAAATCTGACTAAAGCAAAAGTAAACCACAGAATAAAAACATTGAAATATGTAGATCTGTTTCGAGCACCCACGTCCCACGCTATCATCAAATTAGCTCCAATAAGCTCACACATTGCTGCCTCTAGGGTTGGCTCTTGTAATCACATAGCTTCTCCCTGTCTGATTCCATTAATTCCTACATCTTTTCTCTACAGACATTCCACATTCCTGTCCTCTTCAATATCCCTGGGTCTCCACTTTACTTAGAGCTCACCTCATAGCTTTAAATATTACATTTTGGAGGATTCTTGAATAATCCAACCATTCTGATCATAGCCAAGAATCCAAGGGTCCTTTAAAAATCTATGACTGCACCTCTTGTCAACTTAACATCAAAACAAATTTGTTCTAATGTAAACCCATGCGCTTATCAAATACACAGGCCCATTATGATCTGACAAGAAACATTCAGTGTTCCATTCTCAAACCAGAGATTAACAGGCATGACACAATTCACAGCCTAACAGTGCCTATTTATGAGCTCCAGATCTGATAAGATCAAAGCACAGCCACAATTTTGCAGGGTAAACACTGCAACCCTCAGTTCCATGTGCAGCATCTGAAGTTTATAATCCCTTATGCCCCCAAAAAGCTTGGAGAGCCCCATTCCTCCAAACCTGCTGCTGGAAACACACATGGCTTCCTCAACCAGCTCCATTCTGTGCCTAAAACCCTTCTTCACTGATATCCAATTGTCTTTGCAACTCTACTCTCCTTGAATTTCCATGGCAACTTAAGCATCACCTTCACAACTTCACACATTGGCCTTCCAGGAAATACTCTAAGGGTCCAGCCCTACCACACTTGCCTGATCTCAGCTGTCTTTTATGTCCTCCTATATACTTTGTCTTTCATAACTTCAAAACAAGCACAGGGAAGTTCTGATGCCAGTTTGAGAAGAAATCCCAACTCCTCGGCTCACAGTTGTTAAGAGCATCTTTGTAGAGACACCCAACACTTTCCTGTTTTCCCAATGATGAGCCCCAGGTTTCTGCTTAATGATCCAAATCTCTCTGATAGTTACTGCTTCTACTTTATCCACATGATCCTTTCCAATTATTTAAGCTTGTTTAACACATTTTTCCTCATAAACAAATTTGTCCATTGTCTTTGAATTAAGCCTCATTAAATCTCAAAGGGCAAGGAAAGAATGATGCCAGAATCTTGAAGAGAATACTGCAAGAATTGTCCCTAGCCCAGTTCCTGAAAGAGTCCTTGCTCCCCTCAGAAACCCTATAAGCTGGGCTCCACTCTTTGCACCTTCCTTAGACTTCTGTTCTTCCAAGGTGTTCAATATTATTTTCTGTTCCTGTAACAAGACAGTCTGACCAAAGGTCACTTAGGGAAGAAATTATTTATGTGGTTTATACTTCTAGGTAAGAGTCATCTTCAAAGGAAGCCAGGACAAAAATTTAAGCAGGTACCAGAAAACAAATAACATGCTCTATGGCAACAAACAAAAGACAAGTGTGAGGTCTCTGGAAGAAAACTGAAAACTTACAATTCGGTCATATAATTGCCTGAGACCTGGGGAACCAAAGCTTGGAAGAGAACTGATGTCAACTACACCTCCATACTCCAGGCTGGGGTGAGATGTTCATCCATCAAACTGTTCTGATGGAATGCAGCAATTTCTTCTTTTGCATGTTTAGAATTTTTATTATGATTATAATTTAAAAAGTAAACATAATGAAAATAGAAAATAATATTTCACAAATATAAGTACAGTTCGCTAAATAGCTTTAATGAAAGTGGTTATAAAATTTTTAAAATGACTTTACATATGTTTCTGGATTAACACAGTAAATAATGAGATGCAGATGTCAGTCTCAAAACTGATTTTAAAGTAGATATGAGGGTGCAGGACATGGAGCAACCGTATGAGAACTCTAGGTGTCTGCATTTTCTCGGTGTGTGAGTAGAGCAGTCGGTGCCAATCCAGTGACTTGCTTTCTGCCTTTGTCTACTTGAAAAGGGTTAGCTTGATTTCAGATGGAGGCGTGGCAATCTGATCAAGATGAGCTTCTCTGCATCTAGGTTCACTGATGCCCCCAGGCTGAGATCCACCGGAGTCTGTGCAATGGAGCACTGAGAGCAGCGGGCAGGGCTGATGGGTCCCACTCACGTGTGTTGATGTTCTCTTGCCCATCTGTGCACGGAACAATCATAGGCGCCATAGCAAGAGCAGAAAATTCAGTGTGACTCTGGTCCTTCATTACATTGTAGTCTCTTTGCTCCAGAACTGGAGGAGGAACTTCAACCACAGCCAAGACAAGCTGGAAAGTCCGTTGATGCGAATTTACATTCCTGACTCAAATGTGAAGTCTCCCGCAGGCTCTGCATTAGAACACTTGGTCCCAGTTGGAGTGGCAGGGGGAAGGTTGTAGCACTTTCAGCAGGTGGAGCCTTGCTGGCAGCAGTGAGTCACTCCTGGGGGTGCCTCTCTTCTTGTTCACTCTCTGCTTCCAAACTGCCAGTTCAATATGACCAGCCAGTTTCAAACTCCTGCTGCCACATCTCCGCCACCATTGTGGGAGCCCTTCAAACTCTAAGCCAGAATAACCCAGCCTAAGTTCTCCATGCTCTGTGACTCAAGTATGTGGGGTCTTCATCAATAGGGTCCTAGGGTCTTAGCATCAAGTTCTAGAGAGAAATCAAGAGTATAGGCATTAACTAGTACTGTTTGGGGTGGGGAGCCTATAGATTCCCACTGACCAACAACAAAAAGGGGATAATCTATAACTAGCACTGGGCAGTTAATCTATATTGTCTGGGGAGACATTGTCTCCTCCATTGTAGAAAGAGTAACTCCACTTACAAACGTGTGTGTGTGTGTGTGTGTGTGTGTGTGTGTGTGTGTGTGGTTATGATTACGGTAGTGGATTTCCATATGCTGTTTTCAAAGATGTTTTGTATTAGGTACTATTCCCAGTTCCTCCATCTCTACCCTGACCTCCCATTCTTATCTCATTCAAACTTTCTGACCCATTATTCTGCCCCCCTCCATAATACCTGTTCTTGAATTCTCCTGCCCCATTCCCTGCACAGCCCCTTACCTGTTTCCTGACTTACATGAATACTCTGATTTAAATACACATATCAGAAGAATCAAATGTATTATCTACATATACAGAAACAAAATATGACATATGACAGTCTGCATCGGGGTTATCTCCTTCAGAAGGATTATTTCCAATTCCATCCATTTACCTGAATTTTTCATGTTTCATTAGAGATGAATAATAGTCCATATGTATTGAATATTTTCATCATTTATTCATCAGCTGGCAGATATCTAGGCTTTTTCTATTTCCTAGCTATTGTGAAGGGACCAATAGGCATCAATGACCTACTATTTCTGAAGTAGGATACAGAGTCTCGGGGTATGCCTAAGACTAAAATATCTTGATTTCTGTGTTTGTATTTATGTATACAGAAAAATTTAAACATGGATAAGCTTCTATCTTCACATAAGTTAAAAACCTTATGCTTTAGATAAAAATTAACTAAAAATTTTAGAGCTGTGATGTAGAGGATGAACTAAAGTAAAATGTTATAAGATATATCAATATATTGATTACTTAATTAACTAATTAATTAGTGCGCTAATTAATTAATTAATTTGTGTGTCACTTCTACCTGGTTATCATTTAGCATTTATACATCATTGTGTTAGTTTATGGTGCATATTTTTTCACCTTCTAGTCAAGTTTCTCATCAGTAGAAGAATTCAGCAGTACGCTATTTCAATATTCATAAGAAATTTTTCTTTTAGCATCTGGTTGCATGTGAAAGAGAATAATTCCTATCAAGTTTAGAAATTCTGGAGATGGCCATGGAAGAAGAAATGCAAGTCAGTGAAGAAGGACGATTAAAAGAAATCCCACACTAGCTCAGAACTGAGTACAAGAGAGGATTATTTCTTTAGAGGTAAACTCACAGATAATAATTCTCTGCTGGAACAAGGAGCAGCAACCAAATCTGCAGCTGGAAAAGAGGCCGGATGCATGCTTTAAATTGGCATAAATATTATAAGAGACCACATCCAAGTGGGCGGGTAACTTAAAGGGTACTAGTGGTAGGAATTCCTATAGCAAGTGAGACACAATATCTGTTTCTAAATTTTATTTATCTTTTCCATAGGACTATTAGAAGAAAATATGACAAAATTTTAAATTTTGCTTAATTGAAGTGGAGTGGAATGATTATATTTTCTTTGTGATATGGATCTAGTAAGCCACCTCCTCCACCACTCAAATAACTTTATTTATAGTGATGGTGACATACATGTATGTATTCAATCACACACTTGTTCTGTAACATTTTAATCTAAATCAAGTATAGAGTTAAACAAAGTTGAAAAGAATAGGGAATGTATTGGTACAGCCTCTACCTGCCCTGTAGTAATGTGAACCCCCATATTGATGTAATAGATGAACAGAAAGAATACTTGATGCTAGTGAAACAAAATTACCTGTACTGTAGACTCCACCGAGACCACATCATTTTGAACATCTCTTGTGTTGCAGGGTTCTGGCAGGGCCAAGGCTGAGTGTTGGAGCATGTGCAGAGGAAAGATCCTTTCTCCAGACAGAAAGCAATGAGACGCAGGTAAGGCCAGCTATAACAACTCTCGAACACCACTAGAGGTCACAAGTGAACCCAGGACCAAGTTCTCTAAGGACCAGCCATTAGGATTCACCCCTGGAAGGCCCCACAAGTCCTCCCAAAGCCATCGTCCTGGCTGAACAAGAGTCCACTACTTGGTGGATGCAGTTAAGCCACATCCAAAGCACGCATTTTTTCTAGGCATCTAAGGTTCTTGTCCCTCTTGTCTTCCAAATGAAATCATATTTTTAAAACACCAGAAAGGAACCAAAGCTGCCTGTGATTTGAAGACTGTTAAAACAAATCAAAGAAAAAAAACTTTAAAATCATATGTTTAGGCACTAAGCACATGAAGATTAAGAAATTTTAAGAAGCTGGTTATACGAACTGTTACACATCCTGAAATATGCATTTCATGTGGTGAGTGGACCAAACTCTTCTTTATAATGATGAAATAAAATAAAAACAACATTTCTGCTCAGAGGTGCTAGTGTTAGTCCCAAAGATTGGAGGAGAAAAACCACTGATCTAAATTATCATGGACAAAAGAATAAAGAAAGTTCTCTGTGAGTGCGAGGCCAGCCTGGTCTACAAGAGCTAGTTCCAGCACAGGCTCGAAAGCTACAGAGAAACCAGGTCTTGAAAAAAACATAATAATAATAATAATAATAATAATAATAATAATAATAATAATGAAAATGATTAAAGTAAGCATTTTGTTTCATGTACATGGGCTGCTGCTCCCTAAGACAGGATTTGAGAATTCAGCATCAGATGTCAGGATTAGGCTTTTACAGAGCTTAGGTATAGGGAGTTTCCAAATAGGGGGAACAGGCAGTGTTATGGGATCAGAATATAACATGTGGTTAAAGCAAGATAATCAGAAAAAGTTGTAATAACAAGGTAATCACAATTGTTCATGTGACCTTTTGAAACAGAGGTCGTGTTGCAAGATGGCTATAAACAACTTTTTGAAACAAAGACAAGATTGCCATTCCTGGAACAGTCAGTACAGAAACATTTATACTTAAGATTACAGGTGGGGCATAACCCAATCCTCGAGAAGCAGAGGGTTAATCATAAACAGGATGGAACCTAGTTTGTCTTTACTATAAGTTGACATTGAAGATTAAGATAGAGGCAGCTGGTTCTTCACTAGTAATAAAATTGTGAAGATGTGTAAGAGGTGGAACTTAGGACAGCTGCAGAAGACTCACAAGGACTCTTAGCTTCAATGCCATCTGGAAGAAAACCACCCTGAGTGCAGCACTGCCATGGAAGAAGGACCAAGAGTGACACATCATCACCATGCAGAGCCCTACATGGCTGCATGGTCTGCTAGAGCTTCAGTTATACAGTCACAAACCCCAAGCTGACATGCTTTGATGTTGCTAGCTGTGGTGGGGATTGGCCCTTAATGGAGAGAACAGTTATTCCAGGTAGGTTGAGCAGATAGGATGGGATGGTAGAGGCTGATATGTGAGGCGTGATATGATGATGATTCAGTTATGCACTCACACAACCCAAGCTGGTACTACTTGATGTTGCAACCTGTGATGAGGGTTGGTCCATAAATGAGGGAAGAGTAATTATTTGGACACAGGTAGACCTATAAGGATGGGATGGGAGAGGCTGATATGAGAGTGCAAATGGGGCAGATGCCAAGAAACATCTTAGTGAGCATCTGTACTCGAAGGTTTCTAGTGTGTGGCTTGTTCCCAGTAGACATACTGGAAATCACAAGGTCTGCTCAACACTTTAAAAAGCCTCACCTGGGTCAGAAACCTTTACTCAGCTCTTTAAGGAAAATCCCAATTCCAGAAGAAGGAAGCAGAGTCTAGAACCAATCTGTGAAAGGGTCTTCTTCAGCCTTGGTCAACTCTCCACCTCTAGCCCTGAAAATGGGAGAAAGGTAAGAATATATTCCAAGAATGTTCAGAGAATTAATGTCTGAGAGTTTTCTCTGTATCTATATGCCTGTGTTGCTACCACAAAATGCAACATATAGGGTTCAGGAATTCCTCCTGGGAAGGTCTGAAATAGAAGCTTCCTATTAAAGCAGAAAAATGACCTGCTTAAACAGATTTTTCTTATTTTCTCCAAATCATTCATAGTCATGTCTGTTATTTCTTTGAGGAGGAATATTATGTGCATATCTTTGTTTCCTAGGAGAGAGGAGATGAGAGAGGGGGAAGAGAGGACACAGTTATAGGTCAGCAGTAAGAAGGGATGACTAATACCTGGAGAGGTATGGCTGTTGTCAGCACACAGTAGACCAGAAGTGGGGTAGAAAATACAATTCTCAAACATCTTGTCTTTTGCTCTTGTGTCATTGAATGTCACCAATGGCCTCAAATACAAAAAAATAAATAAAACCTTAGAGAAAAGGACTGCTCTTAGGGGTGAGATTAGTCACTTCTGCGAGATGTCAGGGAGCAAAGAGGAAGGAAAATTTCCTCACTTGAAAGTGTTCATACACCATGAGCTTTCTAATTTAACTGTCGTCATTTCTTCCCTCATCTCCACCAGAGTGATGCTTCTCTTGCTTGTATTTCATTCTTCTAGTGCTTTTTGTGGGAGGACTCACCCATTTTGATCAAAAATAAGATTCGACTGAAATTTATGCAGGGCAATATGGCTACTCAAATAGAGAACTCTAGAAGAATACCTTACCAAGAAAGTTGCTACTGATGGATTGGCAGCTGCACCTTGTCAGACACAAGAACAACAGCATTAGGATTCCACAGACCTAAAGGGGCAGCAGCAGAGTGCGATCATAGACTCTCAACCACAGCAACGTGTCAGAGCAGGGAAGACACACAGAGGAGCTAGGGGTTGTTGGTGCATTTCTCTACTCATCTCTGAATCTCCGGTTTTGGTTAATGCTTTGCCATCTGATCCAGACAGAATGCAAACTGGGATCCCTTTTAATTAAAAACTCAGATAATTCATTAATAGAGAGGTTAATGGACTTTGTCTCTCTGGAAGTCTATAAAGGTCTTGAAAGTCTCTCAAGCATGGGATCATAGGGAGAGATCTTTTTCTCAAAAGTAGGGGAAAGTGAAGCAGAGAACAGAGAGGAAAAAACATCATACGAGATGCAGAGAGAAAAACTCAAGGATATGGTAGCAATGTGATATCGGGAACTGCCTTTTGTACATTTACCCTGCTTTTACCCAAGGGACATCACAACAAATGTTGTTCAAGGAAGGCATGTCCACCATCACCACTTTTATGCTGACTGTAGCTGATGTCCACCACCTCCACTCTCAGCCCCATTTGAATTCTCTCTTGCTGTTTCACAAGTTTTTTAGCTAGGGGTTTTATTCAACCACACTTGTGACTGCTGTCTTGTTTATGGTGTGGGTAAGTCTCCTGTGTTTTTCCATTATTCACTTCTATAAACACAGAGTGTTGTGGTGGACACAGGTCTATCAAGGAGGTAATCATTTCCTTGTAGATGGATTAGTTAATAAAGCAACTGTGGTACAAGGATAGAAACTTGAATTCCAGCCTCCAGAATAATCCAGGCCTGGCAAGGCATGCCCATCAATCTACTGGGGATGTAGAAACCAGAGGATCCCTGGAGTTAACTGGTCTGCTGTTGAGCCTGTGAGCTCCATGTTCATTCAGAAACCCTGTCTCAAAAAGTAAGTTAGTGATCTATTGAAGAAAGCCTTGACATCTGCCTGTAACATCTACAAACACATTTGCACACACATGTGCATGCACACACATACACGAGAGAGAGAGAGAGAGAGAGAGAGAGAGAGAGAGAGAGAGAGAGAGAGAAACTGTTACTGATCAGTTTTCTGTGAAGGTCAGGTATCATCTCTTATTCTTTTATGCTACAATTTCATCCTCAGAAAACTGGGGGAAAAAGTCCTTTCTTGCATCACATACTGTAGGGTGATTCAACATGACAATATAGTTAAGTTTATAAAAAGTGAATTCATTCAGTCTACATATGAGCTTGTCCTGTTCCTCTACTAAACAGAGTCTAGTTACAACTGCCTATCCATCCCTGTTTGTATTTCAATTGCTGTACCTTCCCAGCTTCTCTTCAGTCTGCACAGAGACTTTTTGTTATCAGAGGAAGCTCTCCATCTTCTACCTTCTTCTAGAAGAGACTATGCAGATGGCTCATGTTATATTAGGTTTCTTTCTCATCGCTGCACTCCACTTAGCTGTCCTGCATTAACATATCCATTTTCCATTCCCTTCCTGCAACAGTACTTAGACTTCACCTTCCCTTCCTTCTGGCTCCTTCCCCTGCTTAGCAATCATCTCAGAACCACATCCATCTCTAGGCTGTGCACCAAAGTGTGTCCTGCTGCTTAACTAAGCTGAGCTGGGTCCTTACCACAATGTCCTGCCCGTGATCAACATCAATGATTTGTCCACACATGAGTAATTGGACATAATTTGTCAACTCGCGGCTGTTGGCAAAAAGAGTTAGGATTGTTGACAATTTCTTTATCACTTTGCGGTACTGGTAAATAACTTTTGTCACATTTCCCTTTTTAATTCATATGTGATTCATCATCTAACGCTGTAAAGATTTGCATGTGTGCACTCATTCATGATTAAACAGTGTCAAGGTGTCACACACTCTGAGGATGAGGATATAAATACACTCCATAATCACCATCTGATACACTGAGAAATTTCTAGGCTATACGGTTTTTAAATAAAGCATATAAAATAAATTTTTACCCTTTAAAATTTAAATTTGGATGTTTTTTCTTTTTAATAGGAATTTTTCGTATAATCTTTTCTCATTTTGCATAGCTATCCTCATTCCAACTCCCTCCCCCTCCTCCTGCTCCACCTTTCTCTCCACCCCACCCATATCCACTCCTCAGAAAGACTAAAACTTCCCATGGGGAGTCAACAAAGTTGACTCCAACAGGTCCTAGATAGGGTAGATGGTAGCATAGGACAATCCCAGGTCCAGCTGTGGTCCTGGGTGGTAGTTAAGCTGGTCAGTCCAGACCTCTGTGAACACTCTGTCAGGTAAGGGGTGGAGCCAGCTCCCCTACACTCGTGCCTTCAGGGTCAGTTCTCACTTATGTGTGGGGAGGGATAAGGCCATCTCTTCCAAGTGTGGGGACCAGCTCTCCCATGAGGGTCACGGCCACCTCTCTTTCTACAGTATCTAGTAAAGGGCATGGCCAGTGAAGGGTAAGATTGGATAAACATGGACCTGATTTCATCAGGCATGAATCCTATA
Organism: Arvicola amphibius; assembly: GCF_903992535.2. Taxonomy (NCBI): domain Eukaryota; kingdom Metazoa; phylum Chordata; class Mammalia; order Rodentia; family Cricetidae; genus Arvicola; species Arvicola amphibius. Next base: position 125,030,087 of record NC_052058.2, on the reverse strand, counting down.
GACCTCTAAGATGACACAGCGGACAGACACCAACACAGACAGCAGCTGCGGCATGACAATGGACCCACCATATCCGTTGGTAGCATCTTGGGCCTGGGTGACATCCTGGCTCTGGGTGAAAGCACGCGCCACTCAGATCAGGACAGCTCTGGGGGTGGCACATCTCTCAGACACCAAAAGGGCTACAGGTAACAGCCCCTATCCCAGGTTTCTGTGTAACCTTTGGTGGCAACACAGACCCTGGCTGTGATGAAATTATACATAGATCCAGACATGGTCCTCAGCAGCAGCTCGGATCTGGATGTCACCATGGCCCCAAAGGATGGTGTAGGCTCCCCAGATCAGCAAGCCCCCAGTGGCAGCATGGCTTTCAGACACCAGCATGGCCCCAGGAATCTGCATGGTCCTCATGATGAAAGAAACCATAGGAATCAGCAGAGACCCTGGCTGCTATAGGGCTACAAAACCAGACATGGCTCCCTGCTAGCTACCTCCCTGGCACAGATATCAACATGACACCAAATAGCAGAATGTGCCACTTTGGTCTGTATGGCCCCAGATGTGACATGGCCCTTGAGTACCAACATGGTCTCAGGTGACCGATCAGACCCCAGTAATCACACAGACCTTGGTTACAACAGGAGCCACAGACATTAACCCAGACCCTGGTTGCTGTAGGGCCAAGGACCCAAACAAGGTCTTCTGCAGGAGCTCAGGCCTGGATGTTACTATGGCACTGTATGGCAGCACAGGCCACTCAGATCAGCATGGCTATGTTGGTGGCACAGCTCCTAGACACCCACATGGCCACGGGTGGCAGCCCAGACATTGGGCATCCCCATGGCCCTCTGGTGACATGGGACATGGGAGGCGACACAGCCTCTGGCTGTGGTAGAACCATGGACCCAGACATGGCCCCTGGCAGCAGCTTTGGCCCTCATTTCACCATGGCCCTGGTTGGCAGGAAAGCCTCCCACATAAGCCTACTGGTAAACACTTTAAACTCTTCCACAGCACATGAACCATTCTGTTCCTCCTACTCTCCCATTTCTCCACCACATACGTGCTTGTCATAATGGGACCCACCAGGCTGACCTGGGGGTTGCTTGCACCCACCTGAGTTAGAGAGCATCAGATAAGCCATAGACGTCTTCCTGCCAGACCAGGTCTTGAGGACCCAGGCAGGATTCTGGGTGGTTTGCACCTACATGAGACAGACATCTTCAGAATAACTATAGATTGTTGAACACTTCATTGCAATTTCCTTTATCCTTCTTAAGACTGCTTTATGACCTAAAATATGATATAGAAAAATTTCTAAGCTAGGCGGCGGTGGCGCATGCCTTTAATCCCAGCACTTGGGAGGCAGAGGCAGGCGGATCTCTGAGTTCGAGGCCAGCCTGGTCTACAAGAGCTAGTTCCAGGACAGGCTCTAGAAACTACAGGGAAACCCTGTCTCAAAAAACCAAAAAAAAAAAAAAAGAAAAATTTCTATGGATTTCTATGGGTTGCTGACAAAGATATGTATTCCATGGTTTTTGGGTGAACTGTTATGGACTATGTCTTACTTAGGGTTTTATTGATGTGAAGAGACACCAACCATGGCAATTCTTATATAGGAAAATATTTAATGGGGGCTGGCTTACAGACTCAAAGGTTTAGTCCTTATCATCATGGCAGAAATAATGGCAGCATGCAGGCAGACATAGCGCTAGAGAAGGTACTGAGAGTTCTACATCCAGATCTACAAGCAGCACGAGGAAACTGAGACACACTTTCTCCAGCAAGGCCACACCTACTCCAACGAGGCCACATCTCCTAATAGTGCCACTTCCTATGAACCTATGGGGCCATTTTATTCAAACCACCATATTCCATCTTCCGGCACCATAGGTTTATAGCTTTTTTTAGAAGTTACACAATTCTCTTTTATTTTTTATTTTTAAGCAATATTTTTTATTTTACATACGAGTCTCTGTTCCCTGTACACCTGATTCCCCACCTTATCTCCACTCCATCAATCATTCACTCCTCAGAGAGGGTAAAGCCTCCCATGGAGAGTCAACAAAGTCTGTCACATCACACTGAGGCAGGACTAAGACCCTCACCCCTGTATCTAGACTGAGTAAGATATCCCATAGGGAATGGGCTCAAAAAAGTCAGTTTATGCATTAGGAATAAATCCTGATCCCACTACCACTGGCCCCACAAACTGCCCCAGCCATACAACTGTCACCCACATTCAGAGGGCCTTGTTTGGTCCTATTCAGGATCCCCAGCTGTCAGTCCAGAGTCAGTGAGTTCTCACTAGCTTTGATCAGCTGTTTCTGTGAGTTTCCCCATCATGGTCTTGACCCTTTGCTCATATTATCACTCCTCCCTCTCTTCAGTTGGACTCTGGGAGCTCAGCCCAGAGCTTAGCTGTGGATCTCTAAATCTGCTTCCATAAGTTATTGGATGAAGGTTCTATGATGACAATTAAGGTAGTCATCAATTTGATTACAGAAGAAGGCTGGTTCAGGCATCCTCTCCACTATTGCTTAGAGTCTTAGCTGCTGTCATATTTATGGATTCCTTGTGAAAGAAATTGAAGAAGATATCAGAAAATGGAAAGATCTCCCATGCTCTTGGATAAGAGCGATCAACATAGTAAAAATGACAATCTTACTAAAAGCAATCTACAGATTCAATGTAATCACCATCAAAATTCCAGCACAATTCTTCACAGACATTGAAAGGACAATACCCAAGTTCATATGGAAAAGAACTAGTGTGGCCAAAACAATAATGTACAATAAAGGAACTTCCAGAGGCATCAAGCTCTACACTAGAGCTATAGTAATAAAAAGAGTTTTATATTGGCATAAAAACTGGAACATAGATCAATGGAATCAGATTGAAGGCCCTGAATATAATCCACACACCTATGAACACCTGACTTTTTTCAAAGAAGCTAAAATTATGCAATGTACGGAAAGAAAGAATCTTAAACAAGTTATCTTTATCATAATGCAAAGTGCATTTATTACAACTTCAGAAGTCCCCATAGTCTATAACCGTCTCAAACTTGTTCTGAAGTGCAAAGCCTTTTCTAAGATTCATGAAAATCTTTTAACTAAAATTCCTGTAAAATCAAAATGAAAGTGGAGATTTCATACTTCCAACAGAAAATGGTACATGATAAGCATTACCATTCCAAAACAGGAGAAAAGGAGCATAGTAAGGAAATACCGGGCCAAATCAAGGTGAAAAAAAGCTGGAAAACTCTGAAAATTTCATCTCCTTGTTCAATGTCAAAACACTCTTCAGGTCTCCAATTCTGTTCAGCTTTGTTGACTACAACATACTTCTTTTTCTTGGGCTAGTTCAACTGCCCATTAGCAGCTTTCCTTGGCAGGTATCCCACAACTCTGGCATCTCCAACATCTTGGGATCTCCAAAGCAATCCAGGCTCCACATTCACAGCTTCACACAATGGTCTCTCTTGGCCTCCATTCAGGAACATCCCTGACACATGCCTGGCCTTAGATACTCTCTGATTTTGCAAAGAGAGATTCTATAACCTTTCTCCTATCTTTGAAGCTAAAACGGAAACCACAAGGCCAAAGCTACCAAGTTCTACTGCTTGCTAAGGCTATAACATGAACCCCTCATTCAATTATAACTTCACTAGTTTTCTGACTTTTATAGTTTCTTTCACTGCCTAATCTTGGCTACCATAATCTCAATCTGTAGACCAGGCTGACCTTGAACTACCTATCTCTGTCTCCTGAATGCTGAGATGAAGGGCATAGACCACCATGTTTGGATCTAAGTAGTTCTTTAATTCTTCTTCACAAGTTGGAAACTTAGCTGAGGTTACCATTCCCATTATTTCTTTTAATATCAGTCTTTAATTTGTTTATATCCTTGAACACAGGACTTAGCTCCATTCCACTTCCTGGTGCCCTTTTCTCCTCAAATTGTACATTTTGAAGGTTTTCTTACTCAGCTTGCTTCTTTTCATTCTAGCACTTCATAAGTGTGAATTCAAATAACCACAGGACAAGTTGATACAAGGCTGTTTGATACAATGCAATTAATGAAAAACTCTTCAATTTAGACTCGGTCAATTTTTTGGACACGTGAAGAAATTATCCATATTCTTTACCACAAAACCACAAGAATAATTTCTAGGCCACATACTAACATTCTTCTCCTCTCAAACCTCTTGAGCCAAACCCCCACAGTTCAAGTCTCCCTCAGCACCACTGTCTTCCATTGACTAGAAAAACACTGGCTAGCAAAACCAGTCACAATGAGAGCTGAAGCTGAAATGATCCCTTTTTGCTTCCTGGTTCCATTTCATGAAGCCAAAATGCCCATTGGTGAGCACTTGTACCCACAACTGTCATGCTACTATCATCAACAAACTTGATTTTGGGGGGCTGGCTGCTTACCTAGTGCCAGTCTGCCTGTTTTAAGTTGTTGATTGTAGGAGGGGAGAGCCACTTGTTGATCCCTGGCCACTAAGCTCTGAAATAATCACACAGAAACTGTATTAATTAAATCACTGCTTGGCCCATTAGCTCTAGCTTCTTATTGGCTAACTCTTACATCTTAATTTAACTCATCTCCATTATTCTGTGTATCACCACAAGGTCGTGGCCTATCAGCAAAGTTTCAGCATGTATATCTCTGGCAGAGACTCCATGGCTTCTCTCTGACTCGACCTCCTTCCTTCCAGCATCCAGTTTAGTTTTCCCCACCTACCTAAGTTCTGTCCTATTAACAGGCCCAATGCAGCTTCTTTATTAACCAATGCTATTCACAGCAAACAGAGCGGATTGCCAAATTAGAAAATGCCTCAGATGGTCCCCCAAATGAAAAATGTGTGTCCTCATGGGGTGATCAAGGCTTCAAGAATGTACGGTACAATCTTGGTGAAGACAATTGAGTTTGCTGGGTGATTTTCTTCAAAGACCAAGTGTGAGGTTAGCTTTTATGTCTTCTGGATGCTTTCCCTGATCCTGGATCTCTGTCTCAACACTCTCAGATGTTTTCTCCTTCATGAAGGCCTGTCTAAAAACAGAAGATATCCAGAAGGATCCTGTGATGCAAAGCTGCCTATGTATATACTGTTCAGGCTAAGCTACTGAAAGCCCAGGAACAGGCCTCTTTCTGCAGCCCTGGCCAGTGTGGAAAAGAAAAGCTGTCCTTTCTTCAAATATCTGTGTGGCTTTAGGGGTGAGAAATAGAAGCCTATTAAGGATGCCTGTATGGGCTAGTGGAGTGGAAAGAAAGCTCTATGTAGATGCTACCTGTCAAACTATGCTGCTCTCTTTTCCAGAGCATGTGTGTGCATGTATAGACCTCAAAGCTCTTCTCAGGGGTTGGGACCCTCTTGCAAAATGGAGGTGCTCTCTATTTTTCTGCAGCACACTCCACACTTTTCATGTCAGAGACCTGTGCCTTTGCATAAAATACAAGTAACGGCCAGAATATTTACTACAAATTTTCAACAACCCTTGAAACTGGGGTTCATTTGCTCATTTGTCATAGTTCTTGACTTTCCACTGTAAACCTATAGATAACACGATGATGGTGACATAATTACAAACAGACGAGTGCCTGATGTCCTTCAAGGCTTCTCTGCCTTCTAGTTTTCATATTATAAAATGAAGGCTTAGCCCTTCTAGAATAAGAAGTGTGACTGTGTTTACACATAGATCTTCATAAGAAGTCCCATTGCCTTCATTATTCCATTTTTCCCATTTAATAGACCCCTTACAGAGACTGAGTGCAGCTATGGCTTGTGCCAGGATCTTCCATATTCCTACACATGAGAAGGAACCTCAGCCCTGGAACAGGAAGAAAGTTAGTTTTGAAATTCTGTCTCTTCCAAACACAGCATAAGATGCTTAGCAACTGTACTGGTACCATCAACTACCCCGATATCACTAGGGGCATTGGTCTGCAGATAGACTGAATAGTACAAACTGGGTTTAAAAGAAGTTTCTAGAATTTGGGAGTTTTGATAAATTGCTGCATCTCTGCAAACCTGTTTCCCCTTCATTATTAACCTGTGGCAGTTACTCTGCCATAGCCAGGTGGTCTTGACAGAAGGAATCATGCATTCATATCTCAATTTACTTTGCAGGAACGCTAGTGGAAAATTCCCAAGCATGGATCCAACCACCCCAGCCTGGAGCACTGACAACACAACAATGAATGAAACTTACTACACTAGAAACTTACCCTGTATTGACTCCATCCCCATTATTCTGAATATTCTTAAAGCTGGCATTGCCATGGTTGGGCTGGCAGGAAATGCCATAGTGCTATGGCTTCTGAGCTTCCACATACAAAGGAATGCCATCTCTGTCTATGTTCTCAGCCTGGCTGGGGCTGACTTTCTGTCCCTCAGTTTTCTGACTGTGTATTCTCTGGAAAATATCCTTTTTTATTTCCATGCCATCTACTTCGTTATTCCTATCTATCTTGTCAGTGTATTCATCTTTGCTTACCTTGCAGGTATGTGTATGGTTGCAGCCATCAGTGCTGAGCGCTGCCTGTCTGTTTTGTGGCCCATCTGGTATCGCTGCAAACGACCAAGACACTTATCAGCTGTCATATGTGCCCTGCTCTGGGCCTTCTCTCTACTGTTTACTCTCCTGTTAGGGTATGATTGCGGCTTACTAGGTATTCGCTATTACAACTATTCTTTCTGTAGGAGTTATAATTTTATCACTGCTGCATTTGTGATAGTATTATCTGTGGTTCTTTGTGTATCCAGCTTGGCCCTGTTGGTCAGGGTCTTCTGTGGCTCACAAAGAATTCCTGTGACCAGGTTGTGTGTGACCATTACCATCACGGTGCTGGTCTTCTTATTCTTTGGTCTGCCCTTTGGTATCTATTTGTTCCTCTTAAATTGGATTGAGGAGTTGGATAAAGTTTTCCTTTGCCTTGTTATTGAAATGACAACTTTGCTATCCTGTGTTAACAGCTGTGCCAACCCCATCATTTACTTCCTTGTTGGCTCCGTTAGGCACCGCAGGTTCAAGAGGCAGACTCTGAAGTCACTACTGCAGAGAGCCATGCAGGACACTCCTGAGGAAGAAGGTGAAGAAAGGGTTCTTCAAGAAATCCTGGAGAACAGGAAACAGTCTGGTGTAGTAGTTGAGTGAGTCCTTGATCACACAGAGTTGTTTTGAGAATCAACATGGACTTTATTTAGATGGGCCACTTTCAAAATCTTTTTCAATTGGTTGAGAAAACAGACATTCTGAAGAAATAGGGTAAAATCCAGCTTGTTAAACAGAAAGTGACTACAACATCCTAAAACTTCCTTATGTGGGCTCACTGCATCTGCTTGTGATATAATTTTGTAACCAAATGGCTTGAGGCCAGAACAGCTCCCACTGTAAACAAACCCTTCCCTCCAAAGAAGGTCCAGAGCAGTGCAGGGAAGGTCGGGATTTCTTTGGTCATTGAACTTGATAAATATTAAATGAATATTATATTCTATAGAAATGTCCCTATTTTCCACAAGTTGCTTTCTAAATGTTAAGAGAAATTAATTGAAATTCCCACAATCCCAGTTTCCTTCATGAATATTGAAGCTTGGTATGACTTAATTGCTTCCTTCCCTTGGCAATTTGTATAGTGTTTTCTGGAACCATGGAAGTCTTACCACAGGAAAGAAATTACATCAAGCTCAGATCATGTAAGTCCTTTGTCCTAAATGTGAAGTGTGTTCAACAATAGGGGTGTACCCTCATCCACTAAGAAACGACCATTGATTACATATATAATCCATATTGTCTGGGGAGTCACAAGGACTACACTGACTATTCGGGTGGTGGTGGCACACGCCTTTAATTCCAGCATTCGGGAGGCAGAGGCAGGCAGAACTCTGAGTTCGAGGCCAGGCTGGTCTACAAGAGTTAGTTCCAGGACAGGCTCTAGAAACTACAGGGAAACCGTATCTCGAAAAAAAAAAAAAAACAAAAACAAAAACAAAAATCAAAAGGCAGCTTCTCATGCCAGGAACTGGTTCTGTGGAGATTATTGTTAGGATAAGTTGCTTAACTTCCTTTAAGATATGTGTGTGTGTGTGTGTGTGTGTATGTGTGTGTACATGCAAATATGTATACATGTAAATACGTGCATGGATATATATGTAATCATGTATTTGTATAATTTCAAGGAAATATAAAATATTATAAACCCTTAAGGCCTTAAAAAGCAACCTTCCTATTATTTGTCCCCATCCCTCCTCTCCTTCTGTATTGACCTTCCACCCTCCACCCCAGTCAGATTCCCTCCCCATTTTTCCATTTCCACTTATATCATCTCTATCCTGCTATTCCCTCCCAAGATCCCACATATGGTCTCTTTATGCATTTCTGGCTTGTTGTATATGCACATCTGAGAATTTGGAGCTAGGAACTACAATAAGAGAGACTGTGTAGCATTTGTCCATATGGACAGGACTCCATTTGCTAAGGATTGAGGCAAGCAATTGATGAGTGGGTCTTCATAAAACTAAAACCTTCTGCACAGCTAAAGAAACAATCAGTCGAATAAAGAGGAAACCCACAAAATGGGAGAGAACCTTTGTCTGTTATACACCAGAGAAAGGGTTAATATTCAGAATACATAAAGAATTTTAAAATTAAGTGTCAAAAAACCAAATTACCATTTGAAAACTGCTCTGGGACCTATAGAGAGATCTCAAGAGAATAAATAAAAATTGCTAATAAAATCTTGACAAGGCCTTTTCATCCTAAGCAATGAAAAAAATGCAAACTAAAACAACTTTGACATTTCATGTCATGCCAAGCAGCTTGCTTAAAATCAATTTAAAATCTGAAACCAAATGTTGTCTAGGTTGGGGAGAATCAACTCCTACTCATTTTTGGAAGGAATGTGAACTGGTGTAGCTGCTCTGGAAAACAGGATGGAGAATCTTCAAAAGACTAAAACTGTATCTCCCATATGACCCAGATATACTACTCATTAACATAGGACCAAATAACTAAACATCCTAATCCACAGAGACCTGTTCACCAGTGTCCACTGATACCGTATTCACATAAGCCAGGAAATGGAAACAAGCCAAATGTCTTCCACGGGATGAATGGATAATGAAAATGTGGTACATATACACAATGGAATACTACTCAACTGTAAACAAAGAGAAATCATGAGATTTGTCAATAAAGGGCTGAACCTAGAAAATATATCTTGAGATGTAACATTTCTTGAAAATAATACTTCAATCTTAAATGTTGCTGTGTTTGACACTTTAAAGTATAATTAAGAAAAAGTACTATGTACACATAAACAAATGCATATTTCAATAAATTGACTTGATAAATGTAACTACTTGACAACAAAACCAATCAAGATACAAAATACTTTCTTGCCTCTGTGAGTTCCCACATTTTCCTCCAATCATAACTGTTGGAGGTCATTACTATACATATTTCCAATTTAATATAAAATTAAGATGCCAACTGAATATATATATATATGTATACATATATACATATATATATATATATGATATGGAATTTTCCTCTGTGAGCTATAAATATGTTTTATTGTCATTGGTTAATAAAGAAGCTGCTCTTAGTCAATAGATTAGTAGAGTATAGCCAGGCAGTAGCTGCTGAAAGAGATAAATGCCCTCGAACTGTGCCTGTAAACCACAAGCCTCGTGGTAAAATATAAAATAATAGAAATGGGATAATTTAAGATATAAGAGCTATCTATGAAATACTCCAAACTACTGTCCAAGCAGTGTTGAAGTTAATATAGCTTCTGTGTTACTGTTTTGGGTCTAGGTGGCAGGGAATGGAATAAGCAGCCTCTGCCTACATATGTGTGTATATATATGTATGTATGTATGTATGTATATGTATATATGTGTGTATATATATGCATATATGTGTATGTATACATATAATGTAAAATTCTTTTTCTCCAAAAGACGCTTTAGAAAAAAAAAATTCTTGAATGCAGTGCACTCTAACTATATAGAGATCTTGGGTTGTAAAGTTATCTTTATTTCATCTTGTGTATTTGTTACTTCATATTTTTTGTGTTTTCCCACTTTCTATTACAACACAGGTTTAGTAACCATCATCATACCATGCAGTCTGTCTCTACATATGGACAGAGTATCAAAAATCTTCATAGGCTTATGCTTTAAATGGTTGTTCTCCAGCTAGCAGTTCTATTTTAAGAGGTTATAAAATCATTAGAGCCTAACTATTGAACATCGCTCCATCCATACTGTAGCCATGGACAAGAACTCCTCACTTTAACAGTTGAGGAGTAACATGCTATGTGTGACTGGCACAATTTCACAATCTATTTATCTGTTATTGCATGTCTGTGTCTCCATGTACTGAATGTGGAAACTAATGCCCCAATAAACATACAACTCTTTTTACTAGTGGCAAAAGGACTTCGTCCACTATTTTGTTTTGATCTAAATGTCTTTTTTTTCAAAATGGGTATCTGGTAACAGCACAACTTCAGGGTGTTTTGTTCCTTTTGTTAAAATGGACTACTACAAGTCACTCTGCTTCAATTAGCATGTGATACAAAGAGATGACATATTATTCTGGTCTACAGTTTGAGGGCTTCATACATGATATAATGGACCTATGCATATATATAGACTGTAATGAAGGTTGGAGATGTATGGAAGAGGAGGAAAGCTCACATTATGGAAGACAGAAAACAAATTTGACAGGAAAACGCCAGGAATATATATCGAAGTACACTTTTTCAGAGTCTACCATTGAGAGAAGTCATGACAAAAACTCAAGCAGGAACTAAGAAACTATTCAGGAGCCACTACTTGGTTCTCAGAGGCAATTATTTAGATAACATTTTTATAAATTCAGGGCCACAAGACGAAGGAAAGGCAATGCCCAAAGTCGCTGAGTCCTCCTACTTAATTACAATTAAGACAATCCCTCTGAGACAAGTCCATGAGGCAATTATAATAAAGTATTCAATTGGGACTTCTCAGGAGATTCTATTCTGTAACAAGATTCTAGTTTGATGGCTAGGACATTTTGTCATTTCTCAACTCAACACATAAACATTTCACTTCAAAGCGTTGATTTTCAATTCCTTGTCCCTGGGCTCTACTTTTAATATTACCACATAAAACACAAACTTTAAAGTCTCACATTCTTTAAATTTTTAAACAATTAAAAATGCCAGAACTTTTTAAAAAACAAATGTCTCCATCTGAAGAGCAGCCCGCAGCCCTGAGAAGCTAGATAACAGGAGAATCTTAAGAAAGACATGCATGAAAGCCCACAGGGAAAGTAAAAGAGAAAAAAATCACCTGAAAATTAATAATGCAAGGAGGAAGGAGGGAGGGGAAAGAGGAAGAAAGGAAGAAGGATATGAAGGAACAGGAAGGAAACGGATATAAGTTGGGGGAGAGATGGAGAATGAGAACAAGGAAAGAGATCTATTGATAGAGGGAGTCATTATGAGGTTAGGGAGAAAACTGATGCTAGGGAAATTCCCAGGAATCCACAACGATGACACCAGCTAAGACTCCAAGCAATAGTGGAGAAGGTACCTGAACTGGCCTTCTCCTGTAAGCAGATTAATGACTAGCTGTTGTAGGAGGCTGCTTATTTGTGTCACAGCTGCTCAAACTCGAAATAACCACACATAAATTGTATTAATTAAATCACTGCTAGGCCCATTAGCTCTAGCTTCTTATTGGCTATCTCTTACATCTTGTTTTAACCCGTTTCTCTTAATCTGTGTATTATATGGCTGTGGATTGCCAGATAAAGTTCCAGCATTTGTCTCCAGTGGGGCTACATGGCTTCTCACTTACTCCTGCCTTCTTTCTCCCAGCATTCAGTTTAGTGTTCCTTGCTTAGCTCTGTGGGAAATTGACCTTAATCCACAAGGATGACACCAACTAAGACTCCAAGCAATAGAGGAGAAGGTACCTGAACTAGCCCTCCTTGTAATCAGACTGATGACCACCCTAATTATTATCATAGAACCTACACCCACACCTGATGGAAGCACTGGGCAAAGCTTCTGGAGTCTAGTCAAAGGAAGAGAGATATAGGGATTATATGAAGAGGTATGTCAAGATATGATAGGGAAATACAGAGACAGCTGACACAAGCAGTGGGACCTCACTAACTCTGGACTGACAGCTAGGGAACCTGCATAAAACCAAACTAGGTCCTCTGAATGTGGGTGTCAGTTCTGTGACTTGGGTCTGGAGCCACTGTCAGTGAGAACAGGGGGTATTCATAGTGTATGAACTGGTTTTTTGAAGCTCATTGCCTATGGAGACATAGCTTGCTCAGCCTAGATGCAGCCTCAAATTGATATACCAGACTTTCTTGACTCCAAGTGTTAGGCCTTACCCTTTCTGAGAGTAGATGAAGGGAGAAGGTAGAAGGAGCAGGAGGAGGGAGGGAAGAAGTACTGTGACTGGTATGTAAAAATAAAAAAAAAAAATCTTTTAAATTAGGAAAATAATCAGAAGTCTTTTAACTGAGTCCTTATAAAATAATGAAGAAACAATATATGTCTTATTCTAAATGAAAGAATTGAAAAGAACAAAATACACAAAAAATAGGGAAGGATAAATACAAATCATGTAGCTTCATGTTCAGCACATGGGACTCACTCACTGTGTAGTTTTCTAGCTCCAAAAAGTTTGTGCAGGTTCATTCTCTAGCTCTTCCATTGACAGCAAACACAGCTTGTCTCATACACTCTGCCATTTACAGAAAACACAGTTCATTACATAGGTGCAGGGGATTCCAAACCACACCTGCCTCGGTCCCTGGAAACCATCCCGTGGCACTGTCATTTCTGATATTCAGGGGAGTATAATGGAAGAGGGGTGTCTTCATTAGGGTTTCTACTGCTGTGAATAGACACCATGACTGTGGCAAATCTTATAAAACAAAATATTTAATTGAGGCTGGCTTACAGTTCAGAGCTTTAGTCTAATATCAGCATATAGGATGGCATTCAGGGAGACATGAGGCTGGGAAGGAGATGAGAGCTCTACACCTTGACCTACAGGCAACAGGAAGTGAACTGTGTATCCAACACTGGGTAGAGCTTGAACATATAAGATCTCAAAGCCCACCTTCCACAGTGACATATTTCCTCCACCAAGACTACACCTACTCTAACAAGGCCATACCTAATCATATTGACACTCTATAGGCCAAGTATTCAAACACATGTGTCTATGAGTGCCATACCTATTCAAACCACCAAAAGGGGGGACAAAAAAATCTATAATATTAAGAAATCTGCTATGAAACTGTCTTTCCAAGAAACAGTTGTGATGTGTTAGGCTATTTGTGTGCTTCCGGCTGCTCAGCCCACAAAATAATCACACTGAAATCATATTTTTGTAACACTACTTGGCCAATAGCTTAAGCATATTTCTGACTAACTCATATCTTAAATTAACCCATATCCATTAATCTGTGTTTCACCAAGAGGCTGTGGCTTACTGGGTAAAACTTTGGTGTCTATCTCCAGCATGGCTACATGGCTTTTCCCTGACTCCAACTTCTTTTTCCCAGCATTCAACATTCAATTTATTTTCCCCACCTAGTTCTACTCTATCCTATCACAGGCAAAGGCAAATTCTTATTAACCAATGGTATTCACAGCATACAGAGGGGAATCCCACATCATCTCCCCTTTTCTGTTGAAATAAAAATAAAGGTTTTAACTTTAACATAGTAAAATTACATATAACAAAAAGGCTATCAAGCAAGAATTACAGTTACAATTTTATATCTGCTTTACCTTATATCATAACTAAGAAAACTATAATTATAACTATCTATTCTTCAAGTCCATCATAGACCCCAGAAGGATATAACATTACATAAGTAAACAGGAAGTGCATTGTAAGCAAACTTCCAAAACTATAGAATTGACAGAAACCTCTTACTCTTTGGACACTTACCTAAAGTTCTTCTGTATCCTTAGAGCATCTATCTTCAGCCAACAAGTCTATAGTATCCATCAGACTTCTCCACAAAACAGGAAATTTCAAAAGTAGTTCAGCCTATGCTAGCAGTTTGAAGGTCACTTTCCTCTGAGTCTGGCAGAATGCCTGGCAAACTTGTTTATGAAGCAGGAACACCAAAGAATCATCTCACCTTTAGGCAAGTTCAGCAGTCATCTCTCTGTGGGTCCTGCATGTCCAGCTCACATAGCATAACATCAAGTAGTCCAGGCAAAAGCAATTTCTTGAACAAATGGCCAACAAACTCCATAAGGAAACCTCTTTGATGCCCATCATCCTCTTGAAGTAGTTGGTGCTGCCAGGAGCAGATGTGTCTCATATCATGAAAAGTCCTAAGTTCTTAAAACATGTTAAATGTCATATTCCATAGGTCTTTGGAAGGTTTGAAGAATATCTAATTAAAATATATCTCTATATTCATCGGTACTCCCATATTTTGATAGGTGTGAACCATAAGAAGTATGACAAATCACCCAAGATTGTCAACAATGCTTCCTCCACCACCAACTGCTTAGTCCCTCTTGCCAAGGTCATCCATGAAATTTTGGCATTATGGAAGAACTCATGATGACAGTCCACCCAGAAAGCTGTGATGGACTCTTCTGGGAATCTGTGGCATGATGGACCAAAACAATATCTCTACTTCCTCTGGCGCTTCAAGTCTGTAGGCAAGGTTGTCCCAAGATGAACCAGAAGCTGACTGGTATGGCCTTCTATATTCCAATCCATAACATGTCTGACATTGATCTGAAATGTCACCTGGAGACAGCTGCCAATATGATATAATGACATCAAGAAGATGGTGAAGCAGGTATCCAAATGTCTACTAAAGGACATCCCAGATCACACTGTGGACCAGGCTGGCTCCTACAACTTTAACAGTGATACCTACTCTTCTATCTTTGATGTTAGGCTGGCACTGTTCTCTATGCCAACTTTGTAAAGGTATTTCTTGGTATGACAATGAATATGGCTACAGCAATAGGGTAGCGGGCTGCATTTCCTATTTGGCCTCCAAGGAATATGAAGCCCTGGATCACTCATTCCAGCAACAACATTAGAGCAAGAATGATTCTGGGCCACTAAGGAGTCCCTGTCCCAACTTATACCCAATGCTGAGCATCTCCCTCAAAGTTTCCATCCCAGAACCCCAAATAAAATGAGGTTAGAGAGGCTTACTCTCTTGAATATCATCAATAAAATCCACTGCACCCACATAACTATTTCATGCTTGTTCTATATTGTAAATAATTATGGAAGTTTAATAAGCCTAATTGTCCATGGGTAAAAAAAAAATGGATACATAAAGTTGAGAATATGAGTTCAATAAAACAAATAGAGAAATTAAAATAATAAAATATATATATGTAGATATAATTAGGAATAAAAATATATAGTTGAGCATGAAAAATTATTACAGAACATCACAGATATTATATAAAATTGTCACTTCCTTTTTAATATTTTTATTTAAAACAATTTTTAAATTTAAATATATTTAATCACATTCTTCCCCTCCCCAAACAATTCAAGAGCCTCCCCTGCTTCCTATCCTCTCAAGTGAAGTTATTTCTGGAAAAACAAATGAAAACACAAAGCAATAACAAAACACTCTGAAACAAAGAAAACACAAGTTTAACTTCAGGGTGGCCATGAAAGGTGCTGAAATATTTATTTATTTATTTTTAGTCATAAAACCATAGAATGAAACTCATAATGCTTGATGATCCTACCTATGAATGGAGTACAATCAGAGAAAAGCAACTATTTAAAGGGATGATGACCAAATGTTACTTAATAGAGGATACTGATGTATGAATGGAACAGGGTTAATGTCAACAAATACCTTAGGAAGGATCTAGATTCAAATCTCTGATTTTCTCCTACACATACATGTACAGGAAGTCACCATGTCAGGTCAGAACTTAGACAAACTTCACATGGTCACAAACTCTTATGTCCTAGAAGCAGCTGCTGAAATAAAGAACAAAGTCAAGAACTGTCTAAGAAAAGCTTCCTCTCCTTCAGCACTGCTCAGCTTTCCATCTCTGCACTGGAAAATGAAAGAAAGATAAGTAAAGATAGGGAGTTTTTGGTATGCTCTTCTCTCTGGGCTCACATCCTCCTGATTCTACCACAGAGTACTATGTGCAGGGATCTGGATGATTCCTGCAGACAAGGCAAGAGATTGAAGCTTCTTTCTGGGACTTTTTCACTTCTAACACAGTCACCATTTCCCTAAAACGTTCAGATATGATGCCATGGAGAGAAGACATCCTCTTATGTATATATAAATGTATTGCTTCTCAGAGCTGAGTCTGTGTCAAACAGACTTGTTTCATTATTTTGCTTTGATTTTTTATGTTTAAATCCACACTATAAGAGCCAGGTGTGCTCTGATTAAGTCATCAGAAAATGATGATTTCCTGGTCATCACATCATGTGGCATACACACACACACACACACACACACACCACACACACACACACACACACGTCCTAGTCATTCTTACCTAACAGGTTCTTGGGATGTCTAAAAGAAACAGTGTAGGTAAGACAGTGTAGTTTTTAAGTGATGTATTTAATTCCTTGAACACAGAGTTGTCAAGATGGTGCCTACTGAGAACCTTCATCTCTACTATTGTTTGGTCCCAGAAGGTATTCTCTGTACTACCACAAAAGAAAGGTAAACACCAGCTCAACTAAAGCACTATTGATCTACACTGGTTACCTGTCTAAAAGATATGGCACAAAAGTTGTAAAAGTAACCAGCCCTTCTACCATTGGATGCAAAACCCACTCCATGAAAGAGAACCCAGGCCCAACACTTCTCAGGTGTCTAAGGCTTTGAGACTAGATAGGCCTGAACCAAATACTACTCTTCTGCTAAAAGAATATAACGTAGATGAATCCTAATGGCATTGCAATGTACTCATAGGTCAGTGTCCTCCTCAGTGATCATCAGTGTGCTTCCTCCTGCATCACATGAGAAAATATAGGGACATACAATGGGGCAATGTGCAGAGGTGAGAGAACTTGGAACAATCAGTCTTAAAGAGGTGTCTCCATTAGGTCCCTCTTCTCAGGGAACCCTGGAGAAGAGAGGGCAGAAAAGTTGTAAGAGCCAGTGGCAATGGAGGACACTAATGTGGCCTTCTAGACATAACAGGATTGATGCACATATAAACTCACAGAGAATGTGGCATCCTGAACAGGGTTGCCTACACCAGATAGAGTCCTAGAGCTAACAGGAGAAATAGCCCCAAACCTCCATTGTTAACCGAGAAGCTATCTCCAACTGATAAACACCTACAAATAAAAATTAGTTTTCTCCAAAGCTGTGTCAGCCATTTAAAAACCACACTTAAGTGCATGACTCTTGCCCAGCAGTAGATGGCCCAAAAGAACAAAACTCAAAGGTATTTGGAGGTTGTTTAGTCTCATGATACCATATGCTTTGTCTGGGATTCTTCTCTTCTCATTTTCCTTCTCCTCTTTCTCTTACAGTTCTTTTGCTAACATGTTGTGATGTCATGTTTCATGTTTAATGGTGGATCTGTAAGAAAGAATGTGTGTATCTCAGTGTCTAGTGTCTGTATTTCTTTCTTGGAGCTTTTCTTTGGTTCTACTTTTTCCTATTTGTTTGTTTTTTCCTGTTTTTGTTGTTTTTATTTTCTTACCTTATGTTTTCTAGATGCCTGTTTGTTTTCTAATGAGAGAAGAAAGAAAGGGCATAGATGTGAATTGGTGGGGAGACCAGGAGTGTATAGTAGGAGTGGGATAGAAGAAAACTAGTCAGAATAAACTGTATGGGAAATATATTTCAAATATAAAAGGTTGTATTATCATGGAAATGACATTGCCCCACTTCTCTAGTAGCAACTGCATGCCCATCACTATTCATACTTCAAGTCTATCCTTCTCAGCTCCTCTTCAGAGAGTCTGCACAGAAAGCTTCCATCATAGACAAAATTTCCCTATGGAGAAGACAATGGAGAAGGCTCCTGTTTCATTAGATTTGTCTTTCTCATTTACTGCACTCACTTAGCAGGTCTCCATTATAAATGTTTCAGTTCCCTTTCCACAGCAGCACTCAGAGCTCACCTTCACTTCCTTCCTTTTTCCTCTGCTAAACAGATCAAGAAATGGAAGAATGTGTTTAGCACACAAGGCAAGATCCCATCCTAAGTTTCCAACTTGTGAATTAAAGAAAAGTCAGGTGTGGTGGTGCACACCTTTACTGACAGCAGAGAAAAAAAAGGCTGGCAGATCTCTAAGTTTGAGGCCAGTCTGGTCTCCAGAGCCCGTTTCAGCACAGCCAAGCTTAGAGAGTGAAGGGCAGAAAGTGGCAAAGATGTAATTGAATGAGGAGGCCATGTTCCAACCCAGCAAAC
Source organism: Arvicola amphibius (assembly GCF_903992535.2). Classification (NCBI taxonomy): domain Eukaryota; kingdom Metazoa; phylum Chordata; class Mammalia; order Rodentia; family Cricetidae; genus Arvicola; species Arvicola amphibius. The sequence continues at coordinate 125,011,640 of NC_052058.2, read as the reverse complement.
AGCAAAACTTGGCCGCTTCGGTCATGTGGCTCTGGCTTTAGAGTTAAGGATAGATGAAACAGGTTATGGAATTTGCCTCCATGCCTAAGGAGAGCCACTGAGGCCAGGCATGTGTGAGGAGTGTCCCTGAATAGAGAGGCCTAGAGAGACCACCTGGTGAAGCTATGAAGTTGAAGTCTGAATTGTCTTGGAGATCCCAAGATGGTGGAGATACCAGAGTTGTGGAATACCTGCCAGAGAGAACTGCTAACAGGAGGTAGAACCAGCCCGAGAGAAAGAAGTGTGTTTCAGTCAACAAAGCTGAAGAGAACTGGAGATATGAAGAGCATTTGACATAAGACATGGACATGCAAAGTTTGGAGTTTGCCCAGCTGGTTTTCAGTCATGTTTTGGTCTAGTACTTCCTCACTATGCTCCCTTCCCTGCATTTTGAAATAGTAATGTATATCCTGTGCCATTATATATTGTAATTATGTGATCTGCTTTTTAATTTTGATTTTTACACGGGATTACAGTTAAGAGATTGCATGAACTTCAGAAGACACTGAAATTTGGACATTAAAACATTGTTGAGACTACATTAGACTATGGGGACTTTGAAGTCGGATACTATGATATTCTTATAACCATATGGGAACCAGGGAATAGAATATGGCAGTTTGAATTAATTTGGCCCCCATAATCTCATAGGGAATGGCACTATTAGAAGGTGTGACTTTGATGGTATTGGTATGACCTTATTGGAGGAAGAGTACCACTCTGGGGCATGCTTTGATGTTTTCTATGCTTAACACCATCTAGGTCTCAGTCTACTTCCTGTTGCCTGCAAGTAGGACCCTCAGGTCCAGCACTGTGTCTGCCTAGATGCCAACTCTCCTCCGATGATAATGGATGAACCTCAGAAACTGTAAGCCAGCCAACCCAATTAGAGGTTTTCTTAATAAGAGTTGCCATGGTCATGATGGCTTTTCACAGCCTAACCCTAACTAAGACACTGCCTTAGACCACAAAGTGTCAAGCACATTTCATAATGAACAATCCATGCATCCCATTTTAGGATTTCCCAAAGTCTTAATGGTTCCAAAATTGTTCAAAAGCCCAAATTCAAAGTCTTCTTAGAGATCAATGTCTGTGAGCCTCCATGAACAATAAAAACAACAAATTCCCTCTGATCTGCTGTGGTAGAGAAGGCCCACCACTCTTTAAGGGGAGAACAAGAAAATCTGACTAAAGCAAAAGTAAACCACAGAAAAACATTGAAATATGTAGATCTGTTTCTAGCACCCACGTCCCATGCTATCATCAAATTAGCTCCAATAAGCTCAGACATTGCTGCCTCTAGGCTTGGCTCTTGTAACCACATAGCTTCTCCCGTGGCTGTTCCATTAATTCCCTACATCTTTTCTCTACAGACATTCCACATTCCTGTCCTCTTCAATATCCCTGGGTCTCCACTTTAGCTTAGAGCTCACCTCATAGCTTTAAATATTACATTTGGAGGATTCTTGAATGAATCCAACCATTCTGATCATAGCCAAGAATCCAAGGGTCCTTTAAAAATCTATGACTGCACCTCTTGTCAACTTAACATCAAAACAAATTTGTTCTAATGTAAACCCATGCTTATCAAATACACAGGCCCATTATGATCTGACAAGAAACATTCAGTGTTCCATTCTCAAACCAGAGATTAACAGGCATGACACAATTCACAGCCTAACAGTGCCTATTTATGAGCTCCAGATCTGATAAGATCAAAGCACAGCCACAATTTTGCAGGGTAAACACTGCAACCCTCAGTTCCATGTGCAGCATCTGAAGTTTATAATCCCTTATGCCCCCAAAAAGCTTGGAGAGCCCCATTCCTCCAAACCTGCTGCTGGAAACACACATGGCTTCCTCAACCAGCTCCATTCTGTGCCTAAACCCTTCTTCACTGATATCCAATTGTCTTTGCAACTCTACTCTCCTTGAATTTCCATGGCAACTTAAGCATCACCTTCACAACTTCACACAGTGGCCTTCCTGGAAATACTCTAAGGGTCCAGCCCTACCACACTTGCCTGATCTCAGCTGTCTTTTATGTCCTCCTATATACTTTGTCTTTCATAACTTCAAAACAAGTACAGGGAAGTTCTGATGCCAGTTGAGAAGAAATCCCAACTCCTCGGCTCACAGTTGTTGAGCATCTTTGTAGAGACACCCAACACTTTCCTGTTTTCCCAATGATGAGCCCCAGGTTTCTGCTTAATGATCCAAATCTCTCTGATAGTTACTGCTTCTACTTTATCCACATGATCCTTTCCAATTATTTAAGCTTGTTTAACACATTTTTCCTCATCAAACAAATTTGTCCATTGTCTTTGAATTCAGCCTCATTAAATCTCAAAGGGCAAGGAAAGAATGATGCCAGAATCTTGAAGAGAATACTGCAAGAATTGTCCCTAGCCCAGTTCCTGAAAGAGTCCTTGCTCCCCTCAGAAACCCTATAAGCTGGGCTCCACTCTTTGCACCTTCCTTAGACTTCTGTTCTTCCAAGGTGTTCAATATTATTTTCTGTTCCTGTAACAAGACAGTCTGACCGAAGGTCACTTAGGGAAGGAAATTATTTATGTGGTTTATACTTCTAGGTAAGAGTCCATCTTCAAAGGAATCCAGGACAAAAATTTAAGCAGGTACCAGAAAACAAATAACATGCTCTATGGCAACAAACAAAAGACAAGTGTGAGGTCTCTGGAAGAAAACTGAAAACTTACAATTCGGTCATATAATTGCCTGAGACCTGGGGAACCAAAGCTTGGAAGAGAACTGATGTCAACTACACCTCCATACTCCAGGCTGGGGTGAGATGTTCATCCATCAAACTGTTCTGATGGAATGCAGCAATTTCTTCTTTTTGCATGTTTAGAAATTTTTATTATGATTATAATTTAAAAAGTAAACATAATGAAAATAGAAAATAATATTTCACAAATATAAGTACAGTTCGCTAAATAGCTTTAATGAAAGTGGTTATAAAATTTTTAAAATGACTTTACATATGTTTCTGGATTAACACAGTAAATAATGACATGCAGATGTCAGGCTCAAAACTGATTTTAAAGTAGATATGAGGGTGCAGGACATGGAGCAACCGTATGAGAACTCTAGGTGTCTGCATTTTCTCGGTGTGTGAGTAGAGTGGTCGTTCCAATCCAGTGACTTGCTTTCTGCCTTTGTCTACTTGAAAAGGGTTAGCTTGATTTCAGATGGAGGCGTGGCAATCTGATCAAGATGAGCTTCTCTGCATCTAGGTTCACTGATGCTGCCCCAGGCTGAGATCCACCGGGTCTGTGCAATGGAGCACTGAGAGCAGCGGGCAGGGCTGATGGGTCCCACTCATGTGTTGATGTTCTCTTGCCCATCTGTGCACGGAACAATCATAGGCGCCATAGCAAGATAGAAAATTCAGTGTGACTCTGGTCCTTCATTACATTGTAGTCTCTTTGCTCCAGAACTGGAGGAGGAACTTCAACCACAGCCAAGACAAGCTGGAAAGTTCCGTTGATGCGAATTTACATTCCTGACTCAAATGTGAAGTCTCCCGCAGGCTCTGCATTAGAACACTTGGTCCCAGTTGGAGTGGCAGGGGGAAGGTTGTAGCACTTTCAGCAGGTGGAGCCTTGCTGGCAGCAGTGTGTCACTCCTGGGGGTGCCTCTCTTCTTGTTCACTCTCTGCTTCCAAACTGCCAGTTCAATATGACCAGCCAGTTTCAAACTCCTGCTGCCACATCTCCGCCACCATTGTGGGAGCCCTTCAAACTCTAAGCCAGAATAACCCAGCCTAAGTTCTCCATGCTCTGTGACTCAAGTATGTGGGGTCTTCATCAATAGGGTCCTAGGGTCTTAGCATCAAGTTCTAGAGAGAAATCAAGAGTATTGGCATTAACTAGTACTGTTTGGGGTGGGGAGCCTATAGATTCCCACTGACCAACAACAAAAAGGGGATAATCTATAACTAGCACTGGGCAGTTTGACAGTTAACTATATTGTCTGGGGAGACATTGTCTCCTCCATTGTAGAAAGAGTAACTCCACTTACAAACGTGTGTGTGTGTGTGTGTGTGTGTGTGTGTGTGTGTGTGTGTGTGTGTGTGGTTATGATTACGGTAGTGGATTTCCATATGCTGTTTTCAAAGATGTTTTGTATTAGGTACTATTCCCAGTTCCTCCATCTCTACCCTGACCTCCCATTCTTATCTCATTCAAACTTTCTGAATCCCATTATTCTCCCCCCCCCTCCATAAACCTGTTCTTGATTCTCCTGCCCCATTTCCCTGCACAGCCCCTTACCTGCTTTCCTGACTTACATGGATACTCTGATTTAAATACACATATCAGAAGAATCAAATGTATTATCTACCATATACAGAAACAAAATATGACATATGACAGTCTGCATTGGGTGTATCTCCTTCAGAAGGATTATTTCAAATTTCCATCCATTACCTGAATTTTCATGTTTCATTAGAGATGAATAATAGTCCATATGTATATGAATATTTTCATCATTTATCATCAGCTGGATGATATCTAGGCTTTTTCTATTTCCTAGCTATTGTGAGGGGCCAATAGGCATCAATGACCTACTATTCTGAAGTACGATACAGAGTCTCGGGGTATGCCTAAGACTAAAATATCTTATTTCTGTGTTTGTATTTATGTATACAGAAAAATTTAAAACATGGATAAGCTTCTATCTTCACATAAGTTAAAAACCTATTTCTTTAGATAAAAATTAACTAAAAATTTTAGAGCTGTGATGTAGAGGATGAACTAAGAACATGTTATAAGATATATCCAAATTTTGATTAATCAATCAACTAATTATTAGTGAGCTAATTAATTAATTAATTTGTGTGTTCACTTCTACCTGGTTATCATTTAGCATTATACATTATTGTGTTAGTTATGGTGCATATTTTTTCAACCTTCTAGTCAAGTTTCTCATCAGTAGTAAGAATTCAGCTGTACGCTATTTCAATATTCATAAGAAATTTTTCTTTTAGCATCTGGTTGCATGTGAAAGAGAATAATTCCTATCAAGTTTAGAAATCTGGAGATGGGCCATGGAGAAGAAATGCAAGTCAGTGAAGAAGGACGATTAAAAGAAATCTCACACTAGCTCAGAACTGAGTACAAGAGAGGATTATTTCTTTAGAGGTAAACTCACAGATAATAATTCTCTGCTGGAACAAGGAGGCAGCAACCAAATCCTGCAGCTGGAAAAGAGGCCGGATGCATGCTTTACATTGGCATAAATAGTATAAGAGGACCACATCCAAGTGGGCAGGTAACTTAAAGGGTACTAGTGGTAGGAATTCCTATAGCAAGTGAGGACCACAATATCTGTTTCTAAATTTTTATTTATCTTTTCCATAGGACTATTAGAAGAAAATATGACAAAATTTTAAATTTTGCTTAATTGAAGTGGAGTGGAATGGTATATTTTCTTTGTGATATGGGTCTAGTAAGCCACCTCCTCCACCACTCAAATAACTTTATTTATAGTGATGGTGAACATACCATGTAGGTATTCAATCACACACTTGTTCTGTAACATTTTTAATCTAAATCAAGTATAGAGTTAAACAAAGTTGAAGAGAATAGGGAATGTATTGGTACAGCCTCTATCTGCCCTGTAGTAATGTGAACCCCCATATTGATGTAATAGATGAACAGAAAGAATACTTGATGCTAGTGAAACAAAATTACCTGTACTGTAGACCCCACCGCGACCACATTCATTTTGAACATCTTCTTTGTGTTGCAGGGTTCTCGGCAGGGCCAAGGCTGAGTGTTGGAGCATGTGCAGAGAAAGAGGAAGATCCTTTCTCCAGACAGAAAGCAATGAGACACAGGTAAGGCCAGGTATAACAACTCTTGAACACCACTAGAGGTCACAAGTGAACCCAGGGACCAAGTTCTCTAAGGACCAGCCATTAGGATTCACCCCTGGAAGGCCCCCACAAGTCCTCCCTAAGCCATCGTCCTGGCTGAACAAGGTCCACCACTTGGTGGATGCAGTTAAAGCCACATCCAAAGCACAGCAGTTTTTCTTGGCCTCCCAGTTTCTCATCCTCCTTGGCTTCCATATGAAATCATATTTTTAAAACATCAGAAAGGAACCCAAGGTGCCTGTGATTTGAAGACTGTAAAGATAAATCATAGAAGAGAAAAAACTAAAAATCATATGTTTTAGGCACTAAGCACATAAAGATTAACAAATTTTTATGAAGCCGGTTATACGAACTGTTTACACATTCTGAAATATGCATTTCACAAGGCGAGTGGACCAACACACTTCTTTATACTGATGAAATAAGAACAACATTTCTGCTCAGAGGTGCTAGTGTTAATCCCAAAGGACTGAAGGGGAAACCCGCTGATCTAATCATCATAGCCAAAATAATAAAAGAATTTCTCGTGAGTTCGAGGCCAGACTGGTCTACAAAAGGTAGTTCCAGGACAGGCCCAATAGCTACAGAGAAAACCCTGTCTCAAAAAAAATAATAATGATGATGATGATAATTAATAATAATAATAATAATAATAATAATAAAGAAAGCAATTAAAGTAAGCATTTTGTTTCATGTACATGGGCTGCTTCCCCCTCTGTGGGGTTTGAGAATTCAGCATTGGATGTCAGGAGGACAGGGCTTTTACAGAGCTTAGATTTATGGAGTTTCCAAATAGGAGGAATAGACAGTTTTACGGATCAGAATATAACATGTAGTTGAAACAAGGTAATCAGAACAAGTAGTCATAACAAGATAATCGCAGTTCTTCGTGTGACCTTTTGAAACAGAGGTCGTGTTGCAAGATGGCTATAAACAACTTTTTTGAAACAAAGACAAGATTACCATTCCTGGAACAATCAGTACAGAAACATATGTACTTATGATAACAGGTGGGGTATAACCCAGTCCTTGAGAAGCAGAGGATTAATCATAAACAGGTTGGAACCTAGTTTGTCTTTACTATAAGTTGACATTGAAGATTAAGATAGAGGCAGCTGGTTCTTCACTAGTAATAAAATTGTGAAGATGTGTAAGAGGTGGAACTTAGGACAGCTGCAGAAGACTCACAAGGACTGTCAGCTTCAATGCCATCTGGAAGAAAACCACCCTGAGTGCAGCACTGCCGTGGAAGAAGGACCAAGAATGACACATCATCACCATGCAGACCACTACAAGGCTGCATGGTCTGCTAGAGCTTCAGTTATACAGTCACAAACCCAAAGCTGACATGCTTTGATGTTGCTAGCTGTGGTGGGATTGGCCCTTAATGGAGAGAGAACAGTTATTCCAGGTAGGTTGAGCAGATAGGATGGGATGGTAGAGGCTGATATGTGAGGCGTGATATGATGATGATTCAGTTATGCACTCACACAACCCAAGCTGGTACTACTTGATGTTGCAACCTGTGATGAGGGTTGGTCCATAAATGAGGAAGAGTAATTATTTGGACACAGGTAGACCTATAAGGATGGGATGGGAGAGGCTGATATGAGAGTGCAAATGGGGCAGATGCCAAGAAACATCTTAGTGAGCATCTGTACTCAAAGGTTTCTAGTGTGTGGCTTGTTCCCAGTAGACATGCAAATCGCAAGGTCTGCTCAACACTTTAAAAAGCCTCACCTGGGTCAGAAACCTTTACTCAGCTCTTTAAGGAAAATCCCAATTCCAGAAGAAGGAAGCAGAGTCTAGAACCAATCTGTGAAAGGGTCTTCTTCAGCCTTGGTCAACTCTCCACCTCTAGCCCTGAAAATGGGAGAAAGGTAAGAATATATTCCAAGAATGTTCAGAGAATTACTGTCTGAGAGTTTTCTCTGTATCTATATGCCTGTGTTGCTACCACAAAATGCAACATATAGGGTTCAGGAATTCCTCCTGGGAAGGTTTGAGACAGAAGCTTCCTATTAAAGCAAAAAAATAACCTGGCTTAAACAGATTTTTCTTATTTTCCCCCAAATCATTCACATTCATGTCTGTTATTTCTTTGAGGAGGAATATTATGTGCATATCTTTGTTTCCTAGGAGAGAGGAGATGAGAGAGGGGAAAGAGAAGACACAGTTATAGGTCAGCAGTAAGAAGGGATGACTAATACCTGAAGAGGTATGGCTGTTGTCAGCACACAGTAGACCAGAAGTGGGGTAGAAAATGCAATTCTCAAACATCTTGTCTTTTGCTCTTGTGTCATTAAAATGTCACCAATGGCCTCAAATACAAAAAAAAAAAAAAAAAAAAAAAAAAAAAAAAAAAAAAAAAAAAAAAACCTTAGATGAAAGGGCTTAGGGGTCAGATTAGTCACCTCTGTGAAATGTCAGGGAGCAAAGAGAAGGAAAATCTTCCTCACTTGAAAGTCTTCATCCACCGTGAGGTTTCTAGATTTAACTGTCATCAGATCATTTCTTCCCTCATCTCCACCAGAGTGATGTTTCTCTTGTTTGTACTTCATTCTTCTAGTGCTGCTTTTGTGGGAGGACTCACCCATTTTGATCAAAAATAAGATTCGACTGAAATTTATGCAGGGAAATATGGTTCTTATTTGCCATAGCATCAGAGTGGCTACTCAAATACAGAACTGTAGAAGAATACCTTACCAAGAAAGTTGCTACTGGTGGATTGGCAGCTGCACCTCGTCAGACACAAGAACAACAGCATTAGTATTCTACAGACCTAAAGGGGCAGCAGCAGGCTGTGATCATAGACTCTCAGCCACAGCAACATGTCAGAGCAGGGAAGACACACAGAGGAGCTAAGGGTTGCTTGGTGCATTTCTCTACTCATCTCTGAATCTCCAGTTGTGGTTAATGCTTTGAGATCTGATCCAGCCAGAATGCAAACTGTCTTATCTTATAAACTCAGATAATTCATTAATAGAGAAGTTAATGGACTTGTTCTCTCTGGCAGTCCATAAAGGTCTTGAAAGTTTCTCAAGCATGGGATCATAGGGAGATTTTTGGCATCTTCTCAAAAGTAGGGGAAAGTGAAGGAGAGAACAGAGAGGAAAAACATCATAAGAGATGCAGAGAGAAAAACTCAAGGATATGGTAGCAATGTGATATCGGGAACTGCCTTTTGTACATTTAACCCTGCTTTTGCCCAAGGGACATCACAACAAATGTTGTTCAAGGAAGGCATGTCCACCATCACCACTTTTATGCTGACTGTAGCTGATGTCCACCACCTCCACTCTCAGCCCCATTTGAATTCTTTCTTGCTGTTTCACAAGTTTTTTAGCTAGGGGTTTTATTCACACTTGTGACTGCTGTCTTGTTTATGGTGTAAGTCTCCTGTGTTTTTCCATTATTCACTTCTATAAACACAGAGTGTTGTGGTGGACACAGGTCTGTCAAGGAGGTAATCCTTTCCTTGTAGATGGACTAGTTTATAAAGCAACTGTGGTACAAGGATGGAAACCTGAATTCCAGCCTCCAGAATAATCCAGGCCTGGCAAGGCATGCCCATCACTCCAGGACTGGGGATGTAGAAACCAGAGGATCCCTGGAGTTAACTGGTCTGCTGTTGAGCCTGTGAGCTCCATGTTCATTCAGAAACCCTGTCTCAAAAAGTAAGTTAGTGATCTATTGAAGAAAGCCTTGACATATGCCTGTAACATCTAAAAATGTGTACACACACATGTGCATGCATGCACACACAGAGAGAGAGAGACAAAGAGAGAGACAGAGAGAGAGAGACAGAGAGAGAGAGACAGACAGAGAGAGAGACAGACAGGGAGGGAGGGAGAGGGAGGGAGGGAGAGAGAGAGAGAGAGAGAGAGAGAGAGAGAGAGAGAGAACCTGTTACTGATGCAGTTTTTCTGGATTGGGATTCACACTGTGAGAATTCACACTATCATCCTTTTATGCTATAATTTCATCCTCAGAAAACTGGAAAAAACATCCATTTTTACATTACATACTGTACAGTGATTCAACATGACAATATAGTTAAGTTGTTAAAGAACGAATTCATTCAGTCCACATATGAGCTTGTCCTGTTCTTCTACTAAATAGAGTCTAGTTACAACTGCCTATCCATCCCTGTTTGTATTTCAATTGCTGTACCCTCCCAGCTTCTCTTCAGTCTTCACAGAGACATTTTGTCATCAGAGGAAGCTCTCCATCTTCTACCTTCTAGAAGAGACTATGGAGATGGCTCATGTTATATTAGGTTTCTTTCTCATCTCGGCTAAGTGGAGGCACTTAGCCGTCCTTCATTAGAAATGTCCATTTTCCGTTCCCTTCATGCAAAAGTACTTAGACTTCTCATTCCCTTACTTCTGGCTCCTTCCATGCTTAGCATTCATCTCAGAATCACATCCATATCTAGGCTTGTACCTAAGTGTGTCCTGCTGCTTAACTAAGCTGAGCTGGGTCTTTACCACAATGTCCTGCCCATGATCAACATCAATGATTTGTCCACACATGAGTAATTGGAAATAATTTGGCAACTCGGGGCTGTTGACAAAAAGAGTTAGTATTATTAAGAATTTCTTTATAACTTTGCGGTGCTAGTCAATAACTTTTGTCACATATCCCTTTTTAATTCATATGTGATTCATCATCTAGTGCTTTAAAGATTTGCATGTGCGCACTCATTCATGATTGAACAATATCAAGGTCTCAAACACTCTGAGGATGAGGATATAAATACATTCCATCATCACCATCTGATACACTGAGACATTTCTAGGCTATATGGTTTTTAAATAAGGGATATAAGGAGAATTTTTACCCTTTAAAATTTAAATTTGGATGTTTTTCTTTCTCCTTTTATTAAGAATTTTAATATAATCTTTTCTCATTTTACAGAGCTATGCTCATTCCCACTCCCTCCCCTCCTCCTGCTCCACCTTTCCTTCCATCCCACCCCTATCCACTCCTCAGAAAAAGTAAGACTTCCCATAGGGAGTCAACAAAGTTGACTCCAACAGGTCCTAGATGGGGTAGATGGTAGCAAAGGACAATTCCAAGTTCAGCCTTGGGCCTCGGTGATTGTTGTGTTGGTCAGTCCAGGCCTCTGGGAACACTCTCTCAGTTAAGGGGTGGAGCCAGCTCCCCTACACTCATGCCTTCAGGGTCAGTTCTCACATGTGTGGGGAGGTTTGGGGCCATCTCTCCCAAGAGTGGGGACCAGCTCTCCCGTGAGAGTCAGGGCTACCTCTCTTTCTGCAGTGTCCTATAAGGGGCAGCGACAGTGAGGGTGAGACTGGATCAACATGGCCCTGATTTCATCAGGCATGAATCCTATAGATCCCTAAGATGACACAGTGCACAGACACCAACACAGACACCAGCTGCAGCATGACCATGAACCCAACATGGCCGTTGGGAACAGCTTGGGCCTGGATGACATCCTGGCTCTGGGTGAAAGCACACGCAACTCAGATCAGGACAGCTCTGGGGGTGGCACATATCCCAGACACCAAAAAGGCTACAGGTTACAGCCCCATACCAGGTTTCTGTGTATTTGGCAACACAGACCCTGTCTGTGATGGAACCATACATAGATCCAGACATGGTCCTCAGCAGCAGCTCAGATCTGGAAGTCACCATGGCCCCAAAGGGTGGTGTAGGCTCCCCAGATCAGCAAGCCCCCAATGGCAGCATGACTTTCAGACACCAGCATTGCCCCAGGAATCTGCATGGTCCTCATGATGAAAGAAACCATAGGAATCAGCAGAGACCCTGGCTGCTATAGGGCTACAAAACCAGACATAGCTCCCTGCTAGCTACCTCCCTGGCACAGATATCAACATGACACCAAATAGCAGAATGTGCCACTTTGGTCTGTATGGCCCCAGATGTGGCATGGCCCTTGAGTACCAACATGGTCTCAGGTGACCGATCAGACCCCAGTAATCACACAGACCTTGGTTACAGCAGGAGCCACAAACATTGACCCAGACCCTGGTTGCTGTAGGGCCATGGACCCAAACAAGGTCCTCTACAGGAGCTCAGGCCTGGATATTACTATGGCACTGTATAGCAGCACAGGCCACTCAGATCAGCATGACTATGTTGGTGGCACAGCTCCTAAACAGCCACATGGCCACGGGTGGCAGCCCAGACATTGGGCATCCCCATGGCCCTCTGGTGACATGGGCCATGGGAGGCTACATAGCCTCTGGCTGTTGTAGAGCCATGGACCCAGACATGGCCCCTGGCAGCAGCTCTGGCCCTCATTCCACCATGGCCCTGGTTGGTAGGAAAGCCTCCTACATAAGCCTACTGGTAAACACTTTAAACTCTTCCACAGCACATGAACCATTCTGTTCCTCCTACTCTCCCATTTCTCCACCACATACGTGCTTGTCATAATGGGACCCACCAGGCCGACCTGGGGGTTGCTTGCACCCACCTGAGTTAGAGAGCATCAGATAAGCCATAGACGTCTTCCTGCCAGACCAGGTCTTGAGGACCCAGGCAGGATTCTGGGTGGTTTGCACCTACATGAGACAGACATCATCAGAATAACTATAGATTGTTGAACACTTCATTGCAATTTCCTTTATCCTTCTTAAGACTGCTTTATGACCTAAAATATATATAGAAAAATTTCGATGGGTTGCTAACAAGGATATGTATTCCATGGTTCTTGGGTGAACTGTTATGGACTATGTCTTACTTAGGGTTTTATTGATGTGAAGAGACACCAACCATGGCAATTCTTATATAGGAAAATATTTAATGGGGGCTGGCTTACAGACTCAAAGGTTTAGTCCTTATCATCATGGCAGAAATAATGGCAGCATGCAGGCAGACACAGCGCTAGAGAAGGTACTGAGAGTTCTACATCCAGATCTACAAGCAGCACGAGGAAACTGAGACACACTTTCTCCAGCAAGGCCACACCTACTCCAACAAGCCACATCTCCTAATAGTGCAACTTCCTATGAACCTATGGGGCCATTTTATTCAAACAACTATATTCTATCATCTGGCCCCATAGGTTTATAGCATTTTTTTAAAGTTTCACAATTCTCTTTTATTTTTTATTTTTTAAGCAATCTTTTTTATTTTACATACAAGTCCCTGTTCCCCCTAAACCTGATTCCCCACCTTATCTCCACTCCACCTACCATTCACTCCTCAGAGAGGGTAAAGCCTCCCATCGAGAGTCAACAAAGTCTGTCACATCACACTGAGGCAGGACTAAGACCCTCACCCCCTATATCTAGACTGAGTAAGGTATCCCTCCATAGGGAATGGGCTCAAAAAAGTCAGTTTATGCATTAGGAATAAACCCTGATACCACCACCACTGGGCCCACAAACTGCCCCAGCCATACAACTGTCACCCACATTCAGAGGGCCTTGTTTGGTCCTATGCAGGATCCCCAGCTGTCAGTCCAGAGTCAGTGACCGCTCACTAGATTGGATCAGCTGTTTCTGTGGGTTTCCCCATCATGGTCTTGACCCTTTGCTCATATTATCACTCCTCCCTCTCTTCAGTTGGACTCTGGGAGCTCAGCCCAGAGCTTAGCTGTGGATCTCTAAATCTGCTTCCATAAGTTATTGGATGAAGGTTCCATGATGACAATTAAGGTAGTCATCAATTTGATTACAGAAGAAGGCTGGTTCAGGCATCCTCTCCACTATTGCTTAGGGTCTTAGCTACTGTCATATTTATGGATTCCTTGGGCGTTGCGGGAGCTCCTTCTGCTCCTTCAGCCAATAGCCACTGAGATACCAGCCCATTGAGGCGTGGTCTCTCTTTTTAAAAATGCAGCCATTTCCCTCTGCTCACTCTCTGGCTTCAGGCTCCACTTCTGACGACTAGGCTCCCTTCCTGATTGCGCAGAGGGCTGTTGTCTGGGACGGTGATCTGTAAGTTTTTTCCCCTTTAAATAAATAACCATTCTATTAATCATAATTCCAAACTGGTGTGGGATTGTTTGTGATTTACGCCATCATCTGGCACCCAACGTTTGGTTTTAGGACCCCTCCTTTCCCCGCTCGGCTGCCTGCCGCCATCACGGCTTGGTGCAAGCCCTCCCTCCCTCAGCGGCGGCCTGTGCCTTGTGCATGGAGACAGCGTTTAATGTAAATTACACATCTCCCATGCTCTTGGATAAGAGGGATCAACACAGTAACAATGGCAGGCTCACTAAAAGCAATCTACAGATTCAATGTAATCACCATCAAAATCCCACCACAATTTTTCACAGACCTTGAAAGGACAATACCCAAGTTCATATGGAAAAAAACTAGTGTAGCCAAAACAGTAATGTACAATAAATGAACTTCCAGAGGCATCAAGCTCTACACTAGATCTACAGTAATAAAAAGAGTTTTATATTGGCATAACAACTGGAACATAGATCAATGGAATCAGATTGAAGACCCTGATAATAATCCACACACCTATGAACACCTGACTTTTTACAAAGAAGTTAATTTATTTAATGTAAGAAAAGAAAAAATCTTAAACAAGTTATCTTTATCATAATGCAAAGTGCATTTAGTACAACTTCAGAAGTCCCCATAGTCTATAACCGTCTCTAACTTGTTCTTAAGTGCAGTCTCTTCCAAGACTCATGAAAATCTTTTAACTAAAACTCCCGTAAAATCAAAATGAAAGTGGAGATTTCATACTTCCAACATAAAATGATACATGATACTCATTGCCATTCCAAAACGGGAGAAAAGGAGCACAGTGAGGAAAAACTGGGCCAAATCAAGGTGGAAAAGAAGCTGGGAAAACTAAAAATTTCATCTCTGTGTTCAATGTCAAAACACTCTTCAGGTCTCCAACTCTGTTCAGCTTTGAGGACTACAACATACTTCTTTTTCTTGGGCTAATTCAACTCCCCATTAGCAGCTTTCCTTGGCAGGCTTCTTACAACTCTGACATCTCCAACATCTTGGGGTTTCAAAACCAGTCCAAGCTTCACATTACAGCTTCAACAATGGTCTCTCTTGGCCTCCATTCAGGAATATCCCTGACGCATGCCTGGCGTCAGACTTTCTGATTTTGCAAAGGGAGATTCTATAACCTTTCTTCTATCCTTTACATAAAAACTGGAACCACAAGGCCAAACCTACCATGTTCTACTGCTTGCTAAGGCTATAACGTGACCCCCTCATTCAATTATAATTTCACTAGTTTTCTGACTTTTATAGTTTCTTTCACTGTCTAATCTTGGCTATTTAGAATCTCAATCTGTAGACCAGGCTGACCTTGAACTCCGAGATCCACTTACCTCTGTCCCTGAATGCTGAGATGAAGGGCATAGACCATGTTTGGATCTAAGTGGTTTTTTAATTCTTTTTCACAAGTGGGAAACTTAGCTGAGGTTAGCAATCCCATTATTTCTTTTAACATCAGTCTTTAATTTGTTTATATTCTTGAACATAGAACTTAGCTCCATTCCACTTCCTGGTGCCCTTTTCTCCTCAAATTGTACATTTTGTAGGATTTCTTACTCAGCTTGCTTCTTTTCATTCTAGCTCTTCCTAAGAGTGAACTCTAATAATCACAGGAGAGAGTTGATACAGGCTGTTTGATACAATGCAATTAATGAAAAACTCTTCAATTTAGACTTGGGCATATTTCTTTTATACAAGTGCAGAAATTATCCATATTCTTTACTGGAAAACCACAAGAACAATTTCTAGGCCACATATTAACATTCTTCTCCTCTGAAACCTCTTGAGCCAAACCCCCACAGTTCAAGTCTCCCTCAGCACCACTGTTTTCCATTGACTAGAAAAACACTGGCTAGCAAAACCATTCACAATGAGAGCTGAAGCTGAAATGATCCTTTTTTGCTTCCTGGTTCCATTTCATGAAGCCGAAATACCCATTGGCAAGCAATTGTATCCACTAATGTCATGCTACTATCATCAACGAACTCAATTTTCGGGGACTGGCTGCTTACCTAGTGCCAGTCTGCCTATTTTAAGCTGCTGATTATAGGAGGAGAGAGCCACTTGTTGATCCCTGGCCACTAAGCTCTGAAATAATCACACAGAAACTGTATTAATTAGATCACTGCTTGGCCCATTAGCTCTAGCTTCTTATTGGCTAACTCTTACATCTTAATTTAACTCATCTCCATTATTCTGTGCATCACCACAAGGTCATGACCTATCAGCAAAGTTTTAGCATGTATATCTCTGGCAGAGACTCCATGGCTTCTCTCTGACTCGACCTCCTTCCTTCCAGCATTCAGTTTAGTTTTCCCCACCTACCTAAGTTCTGTCCTATTAACAGGCCCAAAGCAGCTTCTTTATTAACCAATGCTATTCACAGCAAACAGAGGGGAATCCAAAATTAGTGGATGCCCCAGATGGTCCCCCAAATGAAAAATGTGTGTCCCCATGAGGTGATCAAGGCTTCAAGAATGTACGGTACAATCTTGGTGAAGACAATTGAGTTTGCTGGGTGATTTTCTTCAAAGACCAAGTGTGAGGTTAGCTTTTATGTCTTCTGGATGCTTTCCCTGATCCTGGATCTCTGTCTCAACACTCTCAGATGTTTTCTCCTTCATGAAGGCCTGTCTAAAAACAGAAGATATCCAGAAGGATCCTGTGATGTAAAGCTGCCTGTGTATATACTGTTCAGGCTAAGCTACTGCAAGCACAGGAACAGGCCTCTTTCTGCAGCTGTCTTTTCTTCAAATATCTGTGTGGCTTTAGGGGTGAGAAATAGAAGCCTATTAAGGATGCCTGTATGGGCTAGTGGAGTGGAAAGAAAGCTCTATGTAGATGCTACCTGTCAAACTATGCTGCTCTCTTTTCCAGAGCATTTGTGTGCATGTATAGACCTCAAAGCTCTTCTCAGGGGTTGGGACCCTCTTGCAAAATGGAGGTGCTCTCTATTTTTCTGCAGCACACTCCACACTTTTCATGTCAGAGACCTGTGCCTTTGCATAAAACACAAGTAACTGGCAGAACATTTACTACAAATTTTCAACAACCCTTGAAACTGGGGTTCATTTGCTCATTTGTCATAGTTCTTGACTTTCCACTGTAACCCTAAAGAAAACACAATGATGGTGACATAATTACAAACAGAAGAGTGCCTGATGTCCTTCAAGGCTTCTCTGCCTTCTAGTTTTCATATTATAAAATGAAGGCTTAGCCCTTCTAGAATAAGAAGTGTGACTGTGTTTACACATAGATCTTCATAAGAAGTCCCATTGCCTTCATTATTCCATTTTTCCCATTTAATAGACCCCTTACAGAGACTGAGTGCAGCTATGGCTTGTGCCAGGATCTTCCATATTCCTACACATGAGAAAGAACCTCAGCCCTGGAACAGGAAGAAAGTTAGTTTTGAAATTCTGTCTCTTCCAAACACAGCATAAGATGCTTAGCAACTGTACTTGTACCACCAACTACCCCGATATCACTAGAAGCATTGGTTTGCAGATAGACTAAATAGTACAAACTGGGTTTAAAAGAAGTTTCTAGAATTTGGGAGTTTTGATAAATTGCTGCATCTCTGCAAGCCTGTTTCCCTTCCTTATGATCCTGTGCCAGATACTCTGCCATAGCCAGGTAGTCTTGAAAGAAAGTATTCATGTGTTCATATCTCAATTTACTTTGCAGGAATGCAAGTGGAAAACTCCCAAGCATGGATCCAACCATCCCAGCCTGGAGCACTGACAATACAACAATGAATGAAACATACTACGCTGAAAATTTACACTGTATTGACTCCAACCGCATTATCCTGAATATTATTAGAGCTGGTGTTGACGTGGTTGGGATGGTAGGAAATGCCATAGTGCTGTGGCTTCTGAGCTTCTACATACAAAGGAATGCCATCTCTGTCTATGTCCTCAACCTGGCTGGGGCTGACTTCCTCTTCCTCAGCTTTCTGACTGTGTATTCCCTGCAGTATATCCTTTTACATATCTATGACATCACTTTTTATACTCCCATCTATCTTGACAATGTAATCATCTTTGCTTACCTTGCAGGTATGTGTATTATTGCAGCCATCAGTGCTGAGCGCTGTCTGTCTGTTTTGTGGCCCATCTGGTATCGCTGCAAACGACCAAGACACTTATCAGCTGTCATATGTGCCCTGCTCTGGGCCTTCTCTCTACTGTTGACTCTCCTGTTAGGGAATGATTGCGGTTTACTAGTTATTCGCTATTATAACCATTCTTTGTGTAGGAGTTATAGTTTTATCACTGTTGCATTTGTGATAGTATTATCTGTGGTTCTTTGTGGATCCAGCCTGGCCCTGTTGGTCAGGATCTTCTGTGGCTCACAAAGAATTCCTGTGACCAGGTTGTGTGTGACCATTACCATCACGGTGCTGGTCTTCTTATTCTTTGGTCTGCCCTTTGGTATCTATTGGTTCCTCTTACAGTGGTTTGAGGAGTTGCATAAAGTTTTCCCTTGCCATATTTTACAAATGACAACTTTTCTATCCTGTGTTAACAGCTGTGCCAACCCCATCATTTACTTCCTTGTTGGCTCCGTTAGGCACCGCAGGTTCAAGAGGCAGACTCTGAAGTCACTACTGCAGAGAGCCATGCAGGACACTCCTGAGGAAGAAGGTGAAGAAAGGGATTCTTCAAGAAATCCTGGAGAACAGGAAACAGTCTGGTGTAGTAGTTGAGTGAGTCCTTGATCACACAGAGTTGTTTTCAGAATCAACATGGTCTCTATTTAAAGGGGCCATTTTCACGACCTTTTACAATTGGTTGAGAAAGCAGCCATTTTGTAGAAATAGGGTGAAATGGGGCTTGTTAAACAGAAACTGACCACAGCATCCTAAAACTTCCTTATGTGGGCTCACTGCATCTGCTTGTGATATAATCTTTGTAACCAAATGGCTTGAGACCAGAACAGCTCCCACTGTAAATAAATCCTTCCCTCCAAAGAAGGCCCAAAGCAGTGCAGGGAAGGTCGGGATTTCTTTGGCTTTGGTCATTGAACTTGATAAATATTAAATGAATATTATATTCTATAGAAATGTCCCTATTTTCCACAAGTTGTTTTCTAAATGTTAAGAGAAATTAATTGAAATTCCCACAATCCCAGTTTCCCTCATGAATATTGAAGCTTGGTATGACTTAATTGCTTCCTTCCCTTGGCAATTTGTATAGTATTTTCTGGAACCATGGAAGTCTTACCACAGGAAAGAAATTACATCAAGCTCAGATCATCTGAGTCCTTTGTCCTAAATGTGAAGTATGTTCAACAATAGGGGTGTACCCTCATCCACTAAGAAATGACCATTGATTACATATATAATCCTTATTGTTTGGGGAGTCACAAGGACTACACTGACCATACAAGATGTAGCTTCTCATGCCAGGAACTGGTTCTGTGGGGATTATTGTCAGGATAAGTTGCTTAACTTCCTTTAAGATATGTGTGTGTGTGCATGCATATATGTATACATGTAAATACGTGCACAGATATATATGTAATCATGTATTGTGTATAATTTCAAGGAAATATAAAATATTACAAACCCTTAAGGCCTTAAAAAGCAACCTTCCTATTATTTGTCCCCATCCATCCTCTTCCTTCTGTATTGACCTTGCACCCTCGACCCCAGTCAGATTCCCTCCCCATTTTTCCATTTCCTACTTATATCATCTCTATCCTGCTATTCCTTCCCAAGATCCCCAACATGTGGTCTCTTTATGCATTTCTGGCTTGTTGTATATGCACATCTGAGAATTTGGAGCTAGGAGCTATAATAAGAGAGACTGTGTAGCATTTGTCCTTATGGACAGGACTCCATTTGCTAAGGATTGAGGCAAGCAATTGATGAGTGGGTCTTCATAAAACTAAAACCTTCTGCACAGCTAAAGAAACAATCAGTCTGATAAAGAGGAAACCCACAAAATGGGAGAGAACCTTTATCTGTTATACACCAGAGAAAGGGTTAATACTCAGAATATATAAAGAATTTTAAAAATTAAGTGTCAAAAAACCAAATTACCATTTGAAAACTGCTCTGGGACCTATGCAGAGAGCTCTCAAGAGAATAAATAAAAATTGCTAATAAAATCTTGACAAGGCCTTTTCATCCTAAGCAATGAGAAAAATGCAAACTAAAACAACTTTGACATTTCATGTCATGCCAAGCAGCTTGCTTAAAATCAATTTAAAATCTGAAACCAAATGTTGTCTAGGTTGTGGAGAATTCAACTCCTCACTCATTTTGGGAAGGAATGTGAACTGGTGTAGCTGCTCTGGAAAACAGGATGGAGAATCTTCAAAAGACGAAAACTGTATCTACCATATGACCCAGATATACTATTCATTAGCATAGGACCAAATAACTAAACATCCTAATCCACAGAGACCTGTTCACCAGTGTCCACTGATACCGTATTCACATAAGCCAGGAAATGGAAACAAGCCAAATGTCTTCCACAGGATGAATGGATAATGAAAATGTGGTACATATACACAATGGAATATGACTCAACTGTAAACAAAGAAAAATCATGATATTTGTCAATAAAGGGCTGAACCTAGAAAATATTATCTTGAGTGATGTAACATTTCTTGTGAAATAATATTTCAATCTTAAATGTTGCTGTGTTTGACACTTTAAAGTATAATTAAGAAAAAGTACTATGTACACATTAAACAAATGCATATTTCAATAAATTGACTTTGATAAATGTAACTACTTGACACCAAAACCAATCAAGATACAAAATACTTTCTTGCCTCTGTGAGTTCCCACATTTTCCTCCAATCATAACTGTTGGAGGTCATTACTATACATATTTCCAATTTAATGTAAAATTAAGATGCCAACTGAATATATATATGATGTGGAATTTTCCTCTGTGTGCTATAAATATGTTTTATTGCCATTGGTTAATAAAGAAGCTACTTTAGTCAATAGATAAGTAGAGTAAGCCAGGCAGTACCTGCTGAAGGAGTTAGATGCCCTGGAACCATGCCTGTAAACCCCAAGCCTCATGGTAAAATATAAAATAATAGAAATGGGTTAATTTAAGATATAAGAGCTCTCTATGAAATACTCCTAAGCTACTGGCCATGCAGTGTTGAAATTAATATAGTTTCTGTGTTACTACTTTGGGTCTAGGTGGCAGGAAATTGAATAAGCAGCCTCTGCCTACATACATGTGTGTATGTATGTATATGTATTTATGCATGTATATATGCATATATGCATATGTGCACATAATGTAAAAATCCTTTTCTCCAAAAGCTGCTCTAGAAAAAAACTCTTCAATGCAGTGCACTCTTACTACATAGAGATTTTGTGTTGTAAATTATCTTTATTTCGTCTTGTGTATTTGTTACTTCATATTTTTCATGTTTTCCCACTTTCTATATTATAATACAGGTTTAGTAACCATCATCATACCATGCAGTCTGTCTGTACATATGGACAGAGTATCAAAAATCTTCATAGGCTTATGCTTTAAATGCTTGTTGTCCAACTAGCAGTTCTATTTTAACAGATTATACAAACATTAGGGCCTAACTATTGAACATAACTCATCCATATTGTAGCCATGGACAAGAACTCACTTTTAACAGTTGAGGAATAACATGCTATGTGTGACTGGCACAATTTCACAATCTATTTATCTGTTATTGCATGTCTGTGTCTCCATGTACTGAATGCTGAAACTAATGCCCCAATAAACATATAACTCTTTTTACTAGTGGCAAAGAGGACTTTGTCCACTATTTTGTTTTAATCTAATATGTCTTTTTTTTCAAAGTGGGTATCCGGTAACAACACAAATTTAGGGTGTTTTGTTTCCTTTTGTTAAAATTGTCTACTACAAGTCACTCTGTTTCAATTAGCATGTCATACAAAGAGAAGACAGATTATTCTGGCTTATGGTTTGAGGGCTTCATACATGATTTAATGGACCTATGCATCTATATAGACTGTAATGAAGGTTGGAGATGTATGGAAGAGGAGGAAGACAGAAAACAACTTTGACAGGAAAAGGCCAGGAATATATATCGAAGTACACTTTTTCAAAGTCTACCATTAATAGAAGTCATAACAAAAACTCAAGCAGGAACTGAGAAACTATTGAGGAGCCCTACTTGGCCTCTCAGAGGCAATTATTTAGATAACATTTTTATAGATTCCAGGACCACAAGACCAGTGGAAGGCAATGCCCAAAGTAGACTGAGTCCTCCTACTTAATTACAATTAAGACAACCCCTCTGAGACAAGTCTATGAGATAAACTAATAAAGTATTCAATTGGGGCTTTTCAGGGGATTCTATTCTGTAACAAGATGCTGGTTTGATGAATAGGACATGCTGTCATTTCTCAACTTAACATAGAAACATTTCACTTCAAGCGTTGATTTTTCTATTCCTTGTCCCTGGACTCTACTTTTAATATTACCACATAAAACACAGTCAAAACTTTAAAGTCTCACATTCTTTAAATTTTTAAACAATTAAAAATGAAAGAACTTTTTAAAAAACAAACGTCTCCATCTGAGAGAGCAGCCCGCAAGCCCTGAGAACCTAGATAACAAGGAGAACCTTAAGAAAGACATGTATGAGAGCCCACAGGGAAAGTGAAATAGAAAAAAAATCACCTGAGTAAATTAGATATGCAAGGGGGAATAAGGGAGGGGGAAGAGGAAGGAAAGAAGAAGGATATGAAGAAACAGGAAGGAAGGGGATGTTTAAGTTGGGGGAGAGATGGAGAGTGAGAACAAGGAAAGAGATCTATTGATAGAGGGAGTCATTATGAGGTTAGGGAGAAAACCGGTGCTAGGGAAATTCCCAGGAATCCACAAGGATGACACCAGCTAAGACTCCAAGCAATAGTGGAAAAGGTACCTGAACTGACCTTCTCCTGTAATCAGATTAATGACTAGCTGTTGTAGGAGGCTGCTTATTTGTTCGCAGCAGCTCAAACTCGAAATAACCATACAAAAATTGTAGTAATTAAATCACTGCTAGGCCCATTAGCTCTAGCTTCTTATTGGCTAACTCTTATATCTTGTTTTAACCCATTTCTCTTAATCAGTGTATTATATGGCTGTGGATTGCCAGGTAAAGTTCCAGCATTTGTCTCCAGTGGGGCTACATGGCTTCTCACTAACTCCTGCCTTCTTTTTCCCAGCATTCAGTTTAGTGTTCCTTGCTTAGCTCTGTGGGAAATTGACTGGAATCCACAAGGATGACACCAACTAAGATTCCAAGTGATAGAGGAGAAGGTACCTGAACTGGCCCTCCTTGTAATCAGATTGATGACCACCCTAATTGTTATCATAGAGCCTTCATGCAACACCTGATGGAAGCATTGGGCAGAGCTTCTGGAGTCTAGTCAAAGAGAGGGAGTAGGGATTATATGAAGAAAGGTATGTCAAGATTATGATAGGGAAATCCACAGAGACAGCTGACATAAACTAGTGGGACCTCACTAATTCTGGACTGACAGCTAGGGAACCTTCGTAAGACCTAACTAAGCACTCTGAATATGTCTGACAGTTCTGTGACTTGGGTAGTCTGGGAGCCACTGGCTGTGAGACCAGGAAGTATTCATAGTGTATGAGCTGGTTTTTTGAAGCCTATTCCCTATGGTTTTTTGAAGCTTGCTCAGCCTAGATGCAGCTTCAACTTGATATGCCTGACTTTCTTGACTCCCAGTGTGAGGCCTTACCCTTTCTGAGAGTAGATGAGGGGAGAAGGTAGATGGAGCAGGAGGAGGGAAGGGAAGAAATACTGTGGCTGGTAGAAAATAAAAAAACATCTTTTAAATTAGGAAAATAATCAGAAGTCTTTTAACTCTGAGTCTACGTAAAATAATGAACAAACAATATATGTCTTATTCCAAAATGAAACAATTGAAAAAGAGCAAAATAAACTAAAAATATAGAAGTATAAATACAAACCATGTAGCTTCATGTTCAGCATCTGGGACTCACTCACTGTGTAGTTTTCTAGCTCCAAAAAGTTTGTGCAGGGGGGGTCAGACTCTGGCCTCCAAGCAGGTCTGAGGATTCCTGCAAGGGAGTGCGGGCTCCTTCAGATTGTGCTGCCAGGTTCCCTGTGTGATATTCCATCCTGCCCTGCCCCCACCTTGGCCCTTTTGTCCTGGCGGTTTCCCTGGGCTACCAGGAATCCCTGATCCAGTGCAGTGGAGTTCCATCTGGACTGGTGAGTGAGTGCGACCCTGGGGCAACCTGCTCTGGAAGAGAGCACAGACCCCTTCCCCCAGCTCCTGCTGCAGGCTTGTTTTTGTTTCTCATGTCGCTGCCTCTCCCAAGCCTTCCCTAGTATATTCAGGTGTCCTGCTCCTGTACTAAGGCCATCCACCCAAAGGGGTGAGAGTCTGGCCTCCAAGCAGGTCTGAGAATTCCTGCAAGGGAGTGCAGGCTTCTTCAGATTGTACCGCAAGGAATAGCTCCTGCTCTGGCACTGAGGAGATCCAACGAGATTCAGTCACAGCAAAGATTGGTCTAAGACACCAAGCACCTCCCGGCTCCATTTGAAGGAAGAGATGGGCAGGCGCCAATGCAAGAACTCCTCCAACAACATGGAAGGCAACATGATATCACCAGAATCCAGACATCCCGAAACAACAAGAATTGAACACCCTACTCCAGAAGAAATAGAAGAAACCGACCTTAAAAAGTACTTTATGAAAATAATACAGGACCTTAAACAGGAGGTAAAAAAAAAAACCTGCCATAAAGAAATGGAGATGACAAACAAAAAAGGTAGACGAAATAAACAAATCTCTCAAAGATACCCAAGAAAAACAAGAAAAAGCAATCAAACAGGTAAAGGAAACAGTATAAGACCTGATAAATAAAATGGAGGTAATGAAGAAAACACAATCTGAGGGAAGACTGGAAATGGAAATTCTGAGTAAACGAACAGA
Source organism: Arvicola amphibius (assembly GCF_903992535.2). NCBI lineage: Eukaryota > Metazoa > Chordata > Mammalia > Rodentia > Cricetidae > Arvicola > Arvicola amphibius. The sequence goes on along the minus strand of NC_052058.2, from coordinate 124,986,757 downwards.
AACCTCAAAAACAAGTATTTCCAGCTAAATACAAGAGATGGAAGAAAGAATCTCGGACTCTGAAGATACTATAGAGGAAATAAATTCACAGATTAAAGAACAAAACAAATCTAACAAATTCTTAACACAAAACATCCAGGAAATCTGGGACACCATGAAAAGACCAAACCTAAGAATAAACCTCCTAAAGCTGAGCAGCTTCTGTAAAGCAAAGGACACTGTCACTAAGACAAAAAGGCAGCCTACTGACTGGGAAAAGATCTTCACCAACCCTGCAACTGACAAAGGTTTGATCTCTAAAATATGTAAGGAACTCAAGAGACTAGACTTTAAAATGCTAATTAACCCAATTAAAAATGGGGCACTGAACTGAACAGAGAATTCTCAACAGAAGAAGTTCACTTCTTCTGGCCAAAAGACACTTAAGGTCATGCTCAACCTCCTTAGCTATTAGGGAAATGCAAATCAAAACAACTTTGAGATATCATCTTACACCTGTCAGATTGGCTAAAATCCAAAACACCAACGATAACCTTTCCTGGAGAGGTTGTGGGGTAAGGGGTACACTCATCCATTGCTGGTGGGAATGCAAACTTGTTCAACCACTTTGGAAAGCAGTGTGGCGGTTTCTCAGGAAATTCGGGATCAATCTACCCCAGGACCCAGCAATTCCACTATTGGGAATCTACCCAAGAGATGCCCAATCATACTACAAAAACATTTGTTCAACTATGTTCATAGCAGCATTATTTGTAATAGTCAGATCCTGGAAACAACCTAGATGTCCTTCAGTGGAAGAATGGATGAAGAAACTGTGGAATATATACATGCTAGAATACTACTCAGCGGTAAAAAACAATGACATCTTGAATTTTGCATGCAAATGGATGGAAATAGAAAACACTATTCTGAGTGAGGTAACCCAGACCCAAAAAGATGAACATGGGATGTATTCACTCATAATCGGTTTCTAGCCATAATTAAAGGACATCGAGCCTATAACTGGGGATCCTTGAGAAGATAATAAGAAGGTGAACCCCCCAAAAAAGATATAGTAATCCTCCTGGATATTGGAAGTAGACACGATCGCCAGGCAAAAATTGGGAACTTGAGGGTGGGGCGAGACGTGGCCAAGGGAAGATGCAGAGAGAAAAGCGTGAAGGGGAGAATGGGGGGAGCTCGGAGGAATGGGATGCTTGGGATACAGGAAGGGTGGATATGGGAGCAGGGAAGCATATATCTTAATTAAGGGAGCCATCTGAGGGTTGTCAAGAGACTTGACCCTAGAGGGGTTCCCAGGTTTCCAGGGAGACGCCCTCAGTTAGTTCCTTGGGCAGCTGAGGAGAGGGAGCCTGAAAAGGCCAGTTCCTATAGCCATACTGATGAATTTCTTGCATATCACCATAGAACCTCCACCTGACGATAGATGAAGAAAATGACAGAGCCCCACATTGGAGCACCGGACTGAGCTCCCAAGGTCCTGATGAGGAGCAGAAGGAGAGAGAACATGAGAAAGAAAGTCAGGACCGTGAGGGAACCTCCACCTGGCGATAGATGAAGAAAATGACTGAGCCCCACATTGGAGCACTGGACTGAGCTCCCAAGATCCTGATGAGGAGCAGAAGGAGAGAGAACATGAGAAAGAAAGTCAGGAACGTGAGGGGTGCGTTCACTCATGGAGACGGTGGGACAGAACTAATGGGAGATCAAACCAACTCCAGTTAGAATGGGACTGATGGATCATGCGACCAAACCCGTCTCTCTGAATGTGGCCAACAGTGGGGGCTGACTGAGAAGCAAAGGACAATGGCGCTGGGCTCTGATTCTTCTTCATGGACGGGCTCTGTGGGAGCCTTCTCAGCTTGGTCGATCACCTTTCTGGACCTGGGGGGAGTAGGGAGGACCTTGGTCTTAACATAGAGTAGGGAACCCTGATGGCTCCTTGGCCTGGAGAGAGAGGGAGGGGAGGTATGGGTGGAGGGGAGGGGAGGGAAGGGGGAGGAGGAAATTTTTAAATATAAAAAAATAAACCATGAAAAAAAAATCAAATACTTTGAGCCATGTAATTCTCTGTCTACTAAGAATGAATATTTATGAATGCATAGTTCTCAGATCAAAGACAGGATACCTAAAGACTTGCCCCATGATTTCTTTCTTGCTAAACTTTCACAACACCTAGAAACTCCACCAAACAATGTCGTGTTTGAAGGACGCTGACAAAAATGCTGTCATTTTGTTTTAGAATCAGAGCCGCAATTAACTAATTTTTTTATTTGTTTAATTGTATGTGCAAGAATAATTTTTATTTGGATATGTTAGCAACTTCTCCAATTTAAACAAAATCTTTACTTTACATTGGTATGGATGTAATTATATTTTCAGAATTATATTTTTGACAATGGTAAAAAAAAAAGAAATGGACGAGAAGAATAACAAAAACTTTGAAGAATTGAATAAATCCGTAAATGATATCCTAGGAATCCAAGAAAAAACAATCAAACAGATAATGGAAACATTGCAAGACTTGAAAACTGAAATGGGGGCAAGGAAGAAAATACAAAATGAGGGCCAGCTGGATATGGAAAATCTATGTAAACGAACAGAGACTACAGAAACAAGCATAACCAACAGAATACAAGAGATAGAAGAAAGAATCTCAGATTCTGAAGATACCATAGAGAAAATAAACGCACTGATCAAAGAAAACAGCAAATCTAACAAATTTTCATCACAAAACATTCAGGAAATCTGGGACACAATAAAAAGACCAAACATAAGAATAATAGGAGTAGAAGAAGGAGAATTACAACTCAAAGGTCCAGAAAACATATTCAACAAAATTATAGAAGAAAACTTCCCCAACCTAAAGAAGGATGTTCCTATGAAGGTACAAGAAGCCTACAGAACACCAAATAGACTGGATCAAAAGAAAGCATCCCCATGCCATATAATAATAAAGCACAAAACATACAGAATAAAGAACAGATATTAAGAGCTGCAAAGGAAAAAGGTCAAGTAACATATAAAGGGAAACCTATCAGAATTACACCTGATTTCTCAATGGAAACCAAGAAAGCCAGAAGAGCTTGGATAGATGTGCTACAGACACTAAGGGAACATGGATGCAAGCCTAGACTACTATACCCAGCAAAGCTTGCATTCACCATCGATGGAGAAAACAAGATATTCCAGGACCAAAACAGATTTAAACCATACGTAGCCACAAATCCAGCCTTACAGAAAGTAATAGAAGGAAAATCACAAACCAAGGAGTCCAGCATTGCCAAAAATAATTCAGCCATCTAGCAACCCTTCACCACCACATCTCAAAGAAAGGAAACACACAATCTCTACTACCAAATAAAAAATGACAACCGGAGTTAACAACCACTGGTCATTAATATCACTTAATATCAATGGACTCAATTCACCTATAAAAAGGCACAGGCTAAGAGATTGGATACAAAAATAGGATCCAACATTCTGCTGTTTACAAGAAACACACCTCAACCACAAAGAAAGACATCTACTCAGAGTAAAGGGTTGGGAAAAGGTTTATCAAGCAAATGGACCTAAGAAACAAGCCGGTGTGGCCATACTAATTTCTAACAAAGTTGACTTCAAACTAAAATCAATCAGAAGAGATGGAAAGGGACACTTTATACTCATTATAGGAAAAATCCATCAGAATGAAGTCTCAGTCCTAAATACCTATGCCCCTAATATAAAAGCACCCACTTATATAAAAGAAACACTACTAGAACTCAAGGCAGCCATCAAACCTCACACACTAATAGTTGGAGACTTCAACACTCCTCTCTCACCAATGGACAGGTCAATCCGACAGAAATCTAGCAGAGAATTAAGAGACTTAATAGAGGTAATGAACCAAATGGACTTATCATACATCTATAGAATATTCCACCCAAACAGGAAAGAATATACCTTCTTCGCTGCGTCGCATGGAACCTTTTCGAAAATTGACCATATACTTGGTAACAAAGCAAACTTCCACAGTTACAAAAAAATATTAGTAACCACCTGCGTCTTATCAGATCACCATAGATTAAAATTAGAAATAAACAACAATGCTACCCCCAGAAAGCACACAAACTCATGGAAACTGAACAGTCAACTACTGAACCACACCTGGGTCAAGGAAGAAATAAAGAAAGAAATTAAAGTCTTCCTTGAATTTACTGAAAATAAAGACACAACATACTCAAACCTATGAAAGCAGTGCTAAGAAGAAAATTCATAGCACTAAGTGCCCACTTAAAAAAAAAAAAACGGAGAAAGCACACATTGGTGACTTAACAGCACACCTGAAAGCTCTAGAAAAGAAAGAAGCAGACTCACCTAGGAGAAGTAGAAGACTGGAAATAATCAAACTGAGGGCTGAAATCAACAAAATAGAAACACAGAAAACAATCCAAAGAATCAATGAAACAAAAAGCTGGTTCTTAGAGAAAATCAACAAGATTGACAAACACTTAGCCAAACTAATCAAACGGCAGAGAGAGAACACGCAAATTAATAAGATCAGAAATGAAAAGGGGGACATAACCACAGACACAGAGGAAATTCAGAGAATCATTAGATCTTACTACAAAAGCCTGTATGCCACAAAATTGGAAAATGTAAAAGAAATGGACACTTTTTTAGATAAATACCATATACCAAAGTTAAATCAGGACCAGGTAAACTCTCTAAATAGTCCTGTTAGTCGCGAAGAATTAGAAACTGTTATCAAAAACCTCCCTACCAAAAAGAACACAGGACCAGATGGTTTCAATGTGGAATTCTACCAGAACTTCCAAGAAGACCTAATACCTATACTCCTTAAGGTATTTCATAATATAGAAACACAAGAGTCACTGCCAAATTCCTTCAATGAAGCTACAGTTACCCTGATACCTAAACCACACAAAGACTCAACCAAGAAAGAGAATTACAGGCCAATCTCACTCATGAACATTGATGCAAAAATTCTCAATAAAATACTGGCAAACAGAATCCAAGAACACATTAGAAAAATTATCCACTATGATCAAGTAGGCTTCATCCCAGAGATGCAGGGCTGGTTCAACATATGAAAATCTATCAATGTAATCCATCATATAAATAAACTGAAGGATAAAAACCATATGGTCATCTCATTAGATGCTGAAAAAGCATTTGACAAAATTCAGCACCCTTTTATGATAAAGGTCTTGGAGAGATTAGGGATACAAGGGTCATTCCTAAATATAATAAAAGCTATTTACAGCAAGCCAACAGCTAACATTAAATTAAACGAAGAGAAACTCAAGGCCATCCACTAAATTCAGGAACACGACAAGGCTGTCCACTGTCTCCTTGTCTCTTCAATATAGTGCTTGAAGTCCTAGCAATAGCAATAAGACAACATAAGGGGATCAAGGGGATTAGAATTGGAAAAAAAGAAGTTAAACTTTCGTTATTTGCAGATGATATGATAGTGTACATAAGCAACCCCAAAAACTCCACCAAAGAACTCCTACAGCTGATAAACTCCTTTAATCACGTGGCAGGATACAAGACCAACTCCAAAAAATCAGTTGCCCTCCTATATACAAAGGATAAGGAAGCAGAGAAAGAAATCAGAGAAGCATCACCTTTCACGATAGCCACAAATAGCATAAAATATCTTGGGGTAACTCTAACCAAGGAAGTGAAAGATCTATTTGACAAGAACTTTAAGTCTTTGAAGAAAGAAATTGAAGAGGATACCAGAAAATGGAAAGATCTCCCTTGCTCTTGGAATGGGAGGATCAACATAGTAAAAATGGCAATTCTACCAAAGGCAATCTATAGATTTAATGCAATCCCATTAAAGATCCCATCAAAATTCTTCACAGATCTTGAGAGGACAATAATAAACTTTATATGGAAGAACAAGAAACCCAGGATAGCCAAAACAATCTTATACAATAAAGGAACTTCTGCAGGCATTACCATCCCTGACTTCAAACTCTATTACAGAGCTACAGTATTGAAAACAGCTTGTATTGGCATAAAAACAGAGAAATCGACCAATGGAATCGAATAGAAGACCCGGATCTTAACCCACAAACCTATGAACACCTGATTTTCGATAAAGGTGTTAAAAGTACACAATCGAAGAAAGAAAGCATCTTCAACAAATGCTGCTTGTATAACTGGATGTCAACCTGTAGAAGAATGAAAGTAGATCCATATCTATCACCATGCACAAAACTCAAGTCCAAATGGATTAAAGACCTCAATATCAATCTGAACACACTGAACCTGTTAGAGGAGATAGTGGGAAGTACTCTACAACATTTGGGCACAGGAGACAGCTTCCTACGTATAGCCCCAGCAGCACAGACATTAAGGGCAACATTGAATAAATGGGACCTCCTGAAGCTGAGCAGCTTCTGTAAAGCAAAGGACACTGTCACTAAGACAAAAAGGCAGCCTACTGACTGGGAAAAGATCTTCACCAACCCTGCAACAGACAAAGGTCTGATCTCTAAAATATATAAGGAACTCAAGAGACTAGACTTTAAAATGCTAATTAACCCAATTAAGAAATGGGGCACTGAACTGAACAGAGAATTCTCAACAGAGGAATTTCGAATGGCCAAAAGACACTTAAGGGCATGCTCAACTTCCTTAGCAATCAGGGAAATGCAAATCAAAACAACTTTGAGATACCATCTTACACCTGTCAGATTGGCTAAAATCCAAAACACCAATTATAGGCTTTGCTGGAGAGGATGTGGAGTAAGGGGTACTCTCATCCATTGCTGGTGGGAATGCAAACTTGCGCAACCACTTTGGAAAGCAGTGTGGCGGTTTCTCAGGAAATTCGGGATCAAACTATCCCAGGACCCAGCAATCCCACTCTTGGGAATTTACCCAAGAGATGCCCAATCATACTACAAAAGCATTTGTTCAACTATGTTTATAGCAGCATTATTTGTAATAGCCAGAACCTGGAAACAACCTAGATGCCCTTCAGTGGAAGAATGGATGAAGAAACTGTGGAATATATACATATTAGAGTACTTCTCGGCGGTAAAAAACAATGACATCTTGAATTTTGCATGCAAATGGATGGAAATAGAAAACACCATCCTGAGTGAGGTAACCCAGGCCCAAAAAGATGAACATGGGATGTACTCACTCATAATTGGTTTCTAGCCATAAATAAAGGACATCGAGCCTATAATTTGTGATTCTAGAGAAGCTAAATAAGAAGGTGAATCCAAAGAAAAACATATAGTTATCCTCCTGGATATTGGAAGTAGAAAATATTGCCAGGCAAAAAATGGGAACTTGGGGGTGGGGTGGGATGGGGGGATGGGGGGTTGGGGAGAGAAAAGTGTGAAGTGGAGGATGGGGAGAGCTTCAGGGAATAGGATGGTTGGGATATAGGAAGGGTAGATGTGGGTACAGGGAATTATATATCTTGATTAAGGGAGCCATTCTAGGGTTGGCAGAGGCGTTCCCAGGTGTCCAGGAAGATCCCCCCAGGGAGTTCCTTGGAAAGCTGAGGAGAGGGAGCCAGAAATGTCCAGATCCTATTGCCATACTCATGAATATCTTGCATATCACCATAGAACCTTCACCTGGCATTGGATGGAGAAAATGACAGAGCCCCACATTGGAGCACCAGACTGAGCTCCCAAGGTCCTGATGAGGAGCAAAAGGAGGGAGATCATGAGCAAGGAAGTCAGGACCGTGAGGGGTGCATTCACCCATTGAGACAGTGGGAGAGAACTAACGGGAGACCACCAAGTCCAGTTGGAATGGGACTGGTGGAACAGGCGACCAAACCGGACTCTCTGAATGTCGATGACGGTTGAGGAGGACTGAGAAACCAAGGACAACGGTGATGGGCTTGGACTCTACAGCGTGGACTGGCTCACTGTGAGCCTTATCAGTTTGGTTGCTCACCTTCCTGTACTTAGGGGGAGTGGGGAGGACCTTGGACTTAACATAGTGAAGGGAACCCTGATGGCTCTTTGGCCTGGAGAGGGAGAGAGTGGGGGGTATGGGTGGAAAGAAGGGGAGGGAAGAGGGGAGGAGGGGAGGAGATGGAAATTTTTAATAAAAAAATTATTCCCCCTGCTTCTTTCCAAATTTATGACAACTTTGTTATTGTCTCTCTCACACACACACATGAATATGTATGTTTTATTTAAACTTTACATTAAGCTTCTTAAAAGATGTGTGGTTTGCCTTTTTTTACTCTGGCTTGCTTCACTTAAAATAAATCCATTCTGTCTCCATCTGTTTTCCTGTATAGTTCATGATTTCATTGCATTTACAGTTGTGTCAGATTCCATTGTGTTTATCCATTTACCCACTGATGCTCATTATACCGGTTCCACTTGCTGGTTACTGTTAACCAGCAAGAATAAACACAGATGTAAAAGTAACGCTATGTGAAAGTATCTCTTAGAGTTCTGTAGGTCTAAACACAAAAAGGGTACACCTGGGTCATACGCTAGCTCTGTTCTGGATTTTAAGGAGTGTGAATTCTGATTCCACAGAATTGCATTCACCAGTAGAAATAAATATTCCTCTTACATCTTTGCCAGAATTTTCTGTCATTTGGGTTTTTTTTTTCTTTTTTAAAAAGAAAAAGGTTTACTTTTGTTGTTTTTAATTATATTTATACCTATGTGTCTGTGAGTTCAGTAGCCATAGAGGTCAAAAAGAGGGTATAGGCCTCTGATGCTGGAGTTCCAGGCAGTTGTAGGCCACTGAGTAGAGTATGGGTACTGAGAAGCAAACATGGTTCTTCTGCCTAAGCAACAAACATTCCTAACCACTCAGCAATCTCTCCTGCCAAGCCTGTTTAGTTTCCTTGATGATCAACATTCTGACTAGAGTCAGATTGAATCTCAAGGGAGTCTTAGTTTGCATATACCAAAAATATTGGGAATTCTCAAATCAATAGCTTAAAGATGCACCTGAGGGCCTTGAAATACAAGAACAATCAATACTCAGAAACAATAGATGGAAAAGATAATCAAAATCAAAAGGGCTGAAACTAATAAACTAGAAATGAAAAAAATACAAAGATCAATGAAACAAAGAATGACTCAATGAAGGATTAACAACCCTTTAATCATAGCAATAAAAAAGAGAGAGGATCTCAGTTTAACAGTATCAGAGATGAGAAGGGAATATTACAACTTAATAAGAACTTAAGAGGAAACTTAAAGACATGAGCAGTTTTCGTTGCTTTACTTGTTTTTCAAAGGTGTTCTCATTTTTGGCATCTCAAAATATCCTAGAAAGATGAGACAGCCTAAAACCAGAAGTGATTAGGAGTGCCTCACGAGGGAAATATTAGGCAGGCCAAGTTGAAGGGAAATGACAAGGTGTGGTGAATGACTTCCAGGCTGATAGGAGAGAATCAGTCCTCCCACCTCAGGCCTAATGAACCGTTCAATCAACAGTGACAAGCGAGGAGGGAGTGGTATGGGCAAGAGAACAGAGAGGTGCAGAGGCATGGACACTGGCAGCCCTGAGCCCTGTGGACAGCCAGGATATGAGAAACACAAATAGCTTGCCTTTCCTCTTCCGGTCTCCTGGTGTTGCAGTTGAACCAGAAGCTGGAAGGGAAACACCTCACTAATGAAGGGTGTGTCGAGCAGAATAGAAGCAGAAACACACACACACACACAAATCCTCTTGGCAAATAGGACTAGCCTTCACACTTATATTTTCCTAAATCCTGGAACTTCCTGTATCTCAACAGCTATGGATTGTCACCTCCTCGCCAGGAAGTTTTCCCCTTTTGGGAGGTGGTATTTTCAGTTTCTTTCTCTAACTTTTAAATGGGATCTAACTTTAAAAGGCCAGGCATAATGCTTTTGGTTGGGATATAGCTTTTGTAACTCTAGTAGAAACTCATAGCAATAATGACTTAATTAAGAGCAATTTAGACCTATGCTAGATACTCTGTGGTATCAGTTAACAGAATCCAGTCCAAATTGCAATTCCCCAAACCTGCCTGTGTGACCTCATTCTTACAGTTACTAATGGCTCTCAAACAAATCAGAATTCTGGCCTGGTGGAGGATGTGAAGTACAAGCTATCCACCTTCAGTTAATCTCAACACCCAGGGTTGGTCACATTTATGCTTCCTTGCCTTTGGTCAGTGCTAAGTACATGGTACCTTCTAGCACCAAGGGAAGCTGATAACTGGGACCTTTTCTGATACAAAAATTTTCAGAATTATAATAAGAGGTAAATCAAACAAAGGAGGCAGAGTGCCAGTATCTACAGTCCCCGCTTATCTCTGAGATTATGTGTTCACATAAAGATGTTTGTTTTAGGAACTCTTCAGTACTAATAAATAACACAAGAGGTGTAAAAGCTTCAATGCTACAATGGGTGGCAGGTACAGGACTTACTCCCCAGGATGGTTGCAGGAAAGCTAGATATCAAACTTAGAATAGCAACCTTTTGACAGTTTGGAGCAACACAAATCAGAGAATAGGGACCCGTATCTATTGACAAGTCAATTGATTTAAATTGGTTCAATACCAGATCAGGTAACGTTTTAGATGAAAATGTGGATAAACTTTAATGAAGGCCTCTCACCACTATAGTTTTCAAGAGAGTTTCTACAGTGCAGGCTGACATTGTTATTATCATCACCGCCAATGTCATAATTCTCATCCTCACTAGCATTTCTTGAGTGCTTTCTGTACACTCTGTGTGTTTCCTTAAAGTACTGTATTATTTGGTGGCCATATGAAGGTCAAATGAGATGCTGGTGTGCAGAAAAAAATAGATGTTTCCTAAAGTAAACCAAGCAGTAAGTCACAAGCCTGTCTCAGTCCCACATCTAAATTCCTCTAAAGTCCAACTATAATCACTGTTTGCACTAGTACCTGCATCTGTGTTTCTAGGGGTAGACTGCCTTGCCCCTGCCCCATCTGTAGCCCACACTCCAGCCCAGCAGTGCCCTCTGGAACCACAGTGGTGTTAACTAAAGCCATCAAGAAAGAAGGAGGTGATGACACTCATGCAGCCCTCATACGGAAAATGATCTACAGCTCTAATGTGAGACCCACAAAATTCCAGTATTATAAACATACCTGGTAAAATGTCATTCGCTTCATATGAATATTAAAGGCCATTTCCCTCAAATTTGCTGTCTTCTAGATCAGGGACTTTGTACTATTCACAACTACATTAACTAGGGAACTTTCTGGAACAAGGCATACACTCAGCGACTAGCAGCCATTTGAAGGAGTCTAACGTTACCCCTCTAGGCTGCAGCAGTCTTGGTTCACACTCTTCTTGTAGAAACTAAGATCTGATTGCCTCCTCAATGCCCCTGTCCACTGCTTCATTAGGAACTGTGCATACCTAAGGAAGGCAGTGTGGAGTTCTGTACACTGCCCACCACACCGCAGCAACAGTGGAGGGTCACAGGACAAGGCAAATGAGCAAAGGTCAGTTTGAGACAGGAAGCAGATGCTCATAATCTCCTCCCAATGTATAACCATATCTTTCTTTACAAGATACTTATTCTCATTTGTTGTTCTGCCTTATGCTTTAGACACATATTTTTAAAGAATTTATTAAATATGTAGATGGGAAAGAGGAGGAAGGAAGGGGAGCAGAGAAAAATGTTTAGCTCAATAAAAGCAATAAAAATAATATAAATAAATAAATAAATATAGCATCTGTAATTTCCATAGACGTCACCAGGGGGCGCAAGTGTTGTTTCAGTGGTCATATCCCTGAAGAGGTTCTGAAGAGGATTAATACTATACTATGTACTTCAGCAATTCTGTGTTCAGGTATTTTGGAACATCTATACTGGCTTCCATAGTGGCTGTCCTAATTTACCATTACCATGAAGAACAGTATTGCAAAGAGGCCTAAAGACTAGAAGAAGAGAGGTCCACATAAGGTGGTGGGCTATATATGTAAAACACGAAGGAAAAATATTTGAAGAAATGAAGGGAACAAGCAAAGGGAAGTGGAAGAGGTTCCTGGAAATGATTAATAAAAAAATAAAGCACAATGATATACTTACAGGAAAATGTCACAGTGACGGCAACTTATTATGTATTAACCTAAAATATGTATGCAAGCATACATATATACACAGAGGAGGAGGAGGGAGACAGACAGACAGATCATATCACGTTGGTTTTTACACAATAAAGAAAACAGGTAACAGTGAAGAGACAGCCTACCTTGGGAGAAAGTATCTGCCGGTCAGACACCCATAAGAGTAATCTCCAAAATATGTAAGAAACTCAACTCAGTTGGAAGAAAACAATGTGGTTAAAAATAGGCACAGGAACCCAAGCTTGTGGTGGACTTTAAAAGTTTTTTAGACTTTAAGTTAAAATTGTAAAATTGAATAAATCTTAAAACCTAATACATATTTTTTTTTTTTTTTTTTGGTTTTTCGAGACAGGGTTTCTCTGTGGCTTTGGAGCCTGTCCTGGAACTAGCTCTTGTAGACCAGGCTGGTCTTGAACTCACAGAGATCCGCCTGCCTCTGCCTCCCGAGTGCTGGGATTAAAGGCGTGCGCCACCACCGCCCGGCAAACCTAGTATATTTTAATGGCGCTAAACATAAGATAGGAATATAGTTTTAACTTTATATTAGATGATCGGTCTCATGTCCCAAGCTCATTGAGCAGTGCCAGAATTTTCTTCTTTCTTGTCTTTGTCCCCATTGTTGCTAAAGAAAACCTGCTTTCATGACCAGCACTGATTTTTACATCCGTATAAGGAGCAAGATGATGGGGATGGGCAGTCCTTCGTTCTAATCATGAGCTGTCATAGAATGGGAATCCATTGTTTCCAAAATGATGCTACACTGTTTACGTGTGGGGTATAAAAGATGAAACAATGGACCACACTGAAGAAAGGAAGGACTAATTCATGTCGAGACTGCTTCAAAGTTGGGCTGGATGGAAGGAAGTACAGTTAGTTGTGAGCCACCCTCAGGCAAGCAGTAGTATAACCCTGCTCCTACCCTTGGGCTTAAAGGGACAAGCAAGAGTATAGGTGTCAAAGAGAAAGTCACCCTAGCTTTAGCTGCAGTAGGATAAGACCAGATAGGACAGGTACTGCCATTGCCCACATAGAGCCTGTGGGCTTGTTCATGGAGTTGAAGGAAGTCAGGAAAGGGTAAGATAAAAATCCCCTCGGCAGAACCTGCACCTGGCATTGGATGGAGAAAATGACAAGAGCCCCACATTGGAGCACAGGACTGAGCTCCCAAGGACCTGATGAGGAGCAAAAGGAGGGAGATCATGAGCAAGGTAGTCAGGACCGTGAGGGGTGCGTTCACCCATTGAGACAGTGGGACAGAACTAACGGGAGACCACCAAGTCCAGTTGGAATGGGACTGATGGAACAGGCGACCAAACTGGACTCTCTGAATGTGGCTGATGGTGGAGGAGGACTGAGAAACCAAGGACAACGGTGATGGGCTTGAACTCTACAGCATGGACGGGCTCACTGTGAGCCTTGTCAGTTTGGTTGCTCACCTTCCTGGACTTAGGGGGAGCTGGGAGGACCTTGGACTTAACATAGTGAAGGGAACCCTGATGGCTCTTTGTCTTGGAGAGGGGTGGAGTGGGAGTATGGGTGGAAGGAAGGGGAGGGAAGGGGGAGGAGGAGGGGAGGAGATGGAAATCTTTAATAAAAAAATGAGGAAAAAAATCCCCTTGGCAGACAGGTCTGTCACTATGTTTCCCTCACATTGTCATACATCCTGGGATTGTCTCTATCTGAATTTCACCGAGTTACTTCTTATCTCCATCAGTTTTCCCTTTGCAGGTTCTCAGTTCCTTTCTCTAACTTTTAAGAAGCAATAAAAAAAAATCTCGCAAATGGAATGCAACTTTAAAAGTTAAAGCCTAATACTTTTTATTGGAATGTAGGTTTTGATGCCCTAATGGAGACCCATTAAAATAATTACATAAATAAGAAAGCAACTTAGACTTCAGCTAGATACACTGGGTCAACAGAATACATTCCAAATTGTGGTTCCCCAAACCTAGATATGTGTCATCATTTTCACAGTCCTTAATGTCTCCTAAGCACCTCTACATTACAGCCAAGATGAGAAAATTGTATGGAAAAGGATGACTATGGACCTTCAGTTGATCACATCACTTCAGCGTCTATGCCATTGGTCAGTGCTAAACACTTGGTACCTTTGAACACCAAGGGAAGCCAAGAAATGTGGTCTTTTCTGGTGTAAAATTTTCAGAATTGTGTGATAATAATCAAATGGAGGTTATACCAATGAATACTGTCCCAGGATGTCACACAGATTCTGTGTGTGTATGAGCACTTTTAGAAGCTCTTCAAAATTTATAATACAGCACGAGAAAAATAAAGATGGGGATGAGAGAAACAGTGTTCCATGGACGAGGATGTGGGTTTTTTTACCCCAGAACCCACAAAAAAAGGATTGATGTTGTGACACGCACTTGCAATCCCAGAGCTGGGAAAGTAGAGACAAGAGGCCCACTCCGGCTTGCTGGCCAGCCAGGCTTAGCCTAACTGCCAAGTTTCAGGCCAGTGAGAGACTCTGTTTCAAAGACTGGCCTTCCTGCGGATAATATCTGAGGTTATCCTCCAGCTTCCACATGAGCATGAACCTACTCACCACCACTCCACCTCACCCCCACAAAAACTTTCTAAAACGCTTTGAATAGTGCTGCTCCAGAACTCTCCATGACATGATCCCAGGAAAATCCTACTGGCTCCGAAAGTCGTTGTGTCTTCCTATGTCTAACAAAACCATTACATGCACAGACTGTGCAAAGCATACTCTAAATGTTGAGAATACAATTGCAAACTACAGCAGAGGAAGTTAGTGCTTATGGAGGTCCAGTTTCGATGATAAAAACAAATATATCACACCATACAGAAAGGTGTATAAACAGTTAAGGTCCTGACTGGGGGCAATAAAGGTTCTAGTTTTTGTAATTATCCAGCCACCCATAAGGCTGCACTTCTGGGTCGCCTGTCATCTGCATCATCAGCATGCGATGCACTCATACAAACCCCTTGTGCGCATGTGCAAGGCGTGGGTCGCCCGTCATCAGTGTGTGGTGTAACCACGTCTTCTCCCTGTGCGCATATGCTAGGCAGCCTTTAAAAGCTGGATGCGCCATCTTCGCACTCTCTGTCCCCGCACTCAGAGAGGCAGCCTCTCTCCCTCCCTCTCTCTTTTTCTTTCTCTCTCTCTTTCTCCCTCTCTCTCTGTACACCATTCCCAACCCTGTGTGCACTTTCCTTTCTAAAAAAACTCCAAAGTGTGTTTGTTTGAGTCTCGTGTTCTCTTCTCACTCACGCCAGATCATTTCAGTTTTCCTTCCACATTCTGCTTGGCAGCCAAGGCTATCAGAGCTTGTCTCCTCCCTAAAAGAGCTTTGATGGACACATTCATCCCCTTAGGCCTCTCTGCATCTTCCAGAAGATAAAGCATCATGTTCATGTTCTATGTGTGTGTGTGTCTTCTGCTCCCGTGAATGATCTGACTTTTCTGAGTCATGAGAGGTTCCTGGATTCTGCTACCAAATCACAACTGGCTTTCATTCACTTCTCATTATTCACTATCTATTGGCATCTCTTCTTTTTCTGAAGTCTGGTTCTCCTACAGTTTGTATTTGTCAATAATTCTCATTTCTCAACTTGAATTTAACTTGGGACTTAACCCTCTGCTTATCCTCAAGTATGTAAGAAGGATATATCATAAATAGAGTTGTATTCAAAGAGATTTTGAAAATAGATTATTGATACAAATAAAAAAAACAAATATAGGTACACATAGCTACAGCTATCTGATATTTGACAAAGAGGCCAAAAAAACATTCAGTACAGAAAAGATAGCATCCTCAACAAACGGTGATGGTAAACTGAATATCCTTTTTATGTAGAAAGATAAAATTAGAAGTGTATCTATCAGCTTGCAAAAAAAGTGACTCCAAATTGCTCAAAGATCTAAGGGAAAAGCGAAACTGCTGGAGGAGAACATAAGCCCTGCCCTACAGGAACAGGGGTAGGAAAGGACTTCCTGGAGAGGACTCCATTTGCCCAGACATGACGGCCAGCAATGGACAATTGGGAATTCATAAAACTAAAACGCTTCTGTACAGCAAAGCAAATAACCAATAGAATGGAGTGGAAGCTCCCAGAATGGGAAAGAATCTTTGCCAGCTATACATCTAACAGATACGTGAAAACCAGAATATAAAGAATTCAGGGAAAACAAACAAACAAAAGTCAACCCATTCAAAAGATGGATGACAGAGAATTATCACAAAAAGGAATGTAAATGTTAATCAAATATCTCAAAAAAGTTCATCATCCTTAAGTAGTTAGGAAAATAGAAATCAAAACCACCTTGAGATTTCATCTGACAAATGACAATAAATGTTGGAGGGGATGTGGGAGTAAAGGAACCCACAATCCCTGTTGGTGAGATTGCAAACCAAAACTACCACTCTGAATAATTCTCTATGAGCTAAAGATAACTCTATTATTTATTAAATAATTTTATATTTCCTAAAGATTTATTAAATTTATTAAATTTATTAAAATTTATATTTATTAAAGATAAAGCTACATGACTTAGCTATACCAGTCCTTGACATATGCCAAAGGACTTATCATTCTACCCCACAGATACTTGTCAGTCATATTCATCACTGCTCTATAGTAATAATGAATAGCAATAACAATAGCTAGGAAATAGAAACCATCTGCATATCCTTCAGCTGACTGATAAATGAACTCTGAAACTGTGGCAAGTGCACAGTAGGAATGGTATTTAGCTGTAAAAAAAAATTTAATCATGAAGTTTGCAGGTAAGTAGATGGAACTAAGAAGGATTATACTGAGTGAAGTAACCCAGAGGGACAAATACCATATCTTCCCTTTCATCTATGATCCCTAGCTATATATCTTCACATGAAAATATATAACCTGAAGTAACCACAAAAGCCAAGAAATAAAAATAAGATCATGAATGAGCAACCCTACAAAAGAAAATAGCAGGATATGGTGATATGAAGGGAGAAATAGAAAAATGGAGAAGTGAGCCTTATGTGGGAAGGGAGAGAGAGGTCAACACAGCAGAAGAGGGAGGGAGGGGGGCTAAATAACACTAAAGATATTTGAAAATCTATGAGTAAACATTTTAGTTTATATTTACCTAACGTTGCAAATAATATATACATATATATGCATATATATGCCATTTGGGCTGACAATGCTAGCTGCCAGGATTCATAGACTACCTAACAAAACTCCCAGGCATGAGAAACCTCTCTTCAAGCTATTGATCAGAGACATCAAAGTGGTTCCCAGAACAGTACAGACTGCTGCTTTTGCCTTGGTTGCCTCCCAAAGGTTGAAGTCTCTATTGCTTAAGGTGGGTGCCATGTACTTCCAACACAGTACTCAGAGGAATCCTCTGAGTACTATCTAACTATCCAACCTGAACATCTCCCTGAGTACTAATTTTCACAGTACCAGAAGGCACATGCAAATTGCCAACAGGGGGAAAGCAGTCAACAGTCCTACCCAGCTGTAATGCCTACAAACCACAATTACCAGAATGGCAAGATACTCCAAAGGTACAATAATGGCATCCATATCTTGGCAGTAACCAATAATTCTTTAATTAGATTTAAGTCCTGCTTAAAAAGAAAAACACACCTAGTACTGGAGGCCTATACAACTACCCAAACCTAGTGAGGTCATAGATATTGGAGAAGAGCTTAATACTGCCACCTCGCTAGACCAACATAATCCCCTAATTGTATTCTAACTACTTAGCTTATACCCTCACTAAACATAGCTCTCACCCTTCATCAGAGCTTTTCGGCAGCAGTGGGAGGCCATCACAGACAACTGCGACCAGTTGAAATGTAGAGAACAACCGACCATGGCATACCCAGCCTCAACACATATATCTACAACACAACGTCTGCACCTAAGGCTCAGGGAATATTTGTAAAGAGGTGTGAAAAAATTGTAAGAGCCAGACGCTCAGGAAGTCTGCTTCAAGATTGCGGATGCTAAAAATGACAGGAAAGCTACACCCATGATACTGCAACAGTACGGATGCCTGACTAAGATCCAAATGACAATGGACATGCTAATGTAGAAATGGAAAATCTCATAGGGACCAATCCCTAGGAAGAGAACTATAGGCAGTTCAGGAATGCTGAGAGAGAATTCATTTTTTCCCAGGTATGAACCCCTAATTGGTTATACAATATCAAATTTTCAGCCCTGAAATGATGTACATACAAGCAACCTACTAAATGGATTCAATTGGTTGTATCTATACATGTATTCATGCAAGTGTATAAACAATAATAACTAAAGAAAAAGAGGTCATGAGTTTGAAAAGTAGCAAAAGGGCTAAAGGGGAGTTGAAGGGACAAGACATCAGATGGGTTGAAGAGAGGAAAGGGAAGGAAGAAATGATATAATTATATTTTGATTAAAATTTTGAGAAAGAAAAAAAAAGCAACAGGCCCTGAGCTTCCATGCTGAGTTCAAGTTCACAACATGTGAGGTCCCAGGCTAATAACTCATCTTCTGGGCTGTAATCCCATTCTCTGTAAAGAAGCAAAAATACTTTTCCATCATAAGCTTATGATAGGATTGGAAGAGAAAATACCAGCTAAACCTGATCATCTTCTGGGTTTGACCCAGATATGAGCTGATCACGTTTTCTGAGTAGAAATCTTAATAAGCATTTCTCTCCGTTTCAAACTCTCCCTTTACCTGTGTCCTCCTCGGGATCCTCTCAGAAAAAAAAACAAAGATCTGAAAACTAATTCTCTAAGAGTGTCCAGAGAGACAGAGAATGGATGTTCACATTGCACACCTCACTCCGTGGTCTTCTGTAGGCATCTCTTCTTCAAACATCATCCTTTTCAGCGGCACCCAGACCTCTCCTCACTGACCCCTCCCTCCGCACATTTCTGGGTAAATCGGTTCAAATACAAACCCAAACCCACACACAGTGAGCACTATAATGTTCCTAAAGTGCTCAGAAACCTCACTGAGTATTTCCTTTAAAAGCACATAATGGTGAAACTCAGTGATTTAGACCCATATAAGTAATTGCTCCAGAGACAGAAGGAAATATTCCCCAAAGGATTATACTGAATGCAATTTCCTTCATCTCATCCCAGATATGTGTTCTTGTGGCTTTAATGTGACTTTAATTGTATTTTTCTTTTTTATTTTTCCAATTAATCCAAATATCCTATTACCATTAGGCTCCTCATTCATGCATTCATTCATGGATAGTGAGATCATAGTGTGCTGTACTTACAGCTAGACACCATGGCTTCTGTCTTCAGTAGCTGACATGGTGAGCCCTTTTTAACCGATCAGGTACATCCATCCTCACACAGGTGAGCAAATGTCATAAGCCTCTCACGTCCATAAAGCTGATCTTCCTTTTCCTCTTTGTATGTGTACTCTTAGTCATAAAGGTACCAACATCATCTCTCATCTTCCTGAATTACTGCAGTCAGAGAAAATGTCTATCCCTGGGCAGAACAGTCCTTATGTCTTCAGCATAAACCTGTCTCACATCAGCAGTGGGTCTATCTTGCGATGGAGAGCATTATCTTATCGTCAACATGACCTCTGTTTGACTCTCTGTGAACTTTTTGGATCTTGATAAGTGATCTGTTCTTTGCATTCATCTGCTTCCCTCCCCTGTAACACAGATTTAGTAATTTCCACGTGGGAAAGGGGTCCTGAGAATGAGTAATAATGAATAGCAGGTGAGACTTACTAGGATTCCCAAGAGCATCAGTGGAAGGTTTCAATTATCTCAAGTCACAGGAGTAGAAATAAAACCAAACTTCCTCACCTTGTGGCCTAGAGACCCTGATTCACAAGTCTACATGTGTCCATCACTGCCCTAGTTCATCTGGAAGCAAATGCGGGTGGATATTAGATCTCGACCTTCTGCATGTCCAGGAATGACTCTGTCTAAATTCTCAATCTGACCTGAGTTAACTTCTTCCAGTGCCACCACAATATACGTACCAGCTAGAAAAGACCAACATTCTCCAACCCTTCCACACCTATTTCCAGCTTCTTACCTCAACATCCATCTTTTCAGACTTCACAGAACCAAACTTACTCAGCACTACCTGATCAACTTATGATCATATAGTAAGATTGCTACCACCAAGAAAAAATATTACTTGTCATGTGTACCTTATCCTGAACCCTTTCATAGCTGTTGAATATCTACAAAAGAGTTATGGTGGCATCCCACAGTCAAATTTAGAGATGGTTGACTGGTATCAGGCATCTCATTGTTGTCAATACAGTATGGTTTAGTTTTGTGTGTGTGTGTGTGTGTGTGTGTGTGTGTGTGTGTCTGTCTGTCTGTCTGTCTGTCTGTCTGTCTGACTGACTGACTGACTCTAGATTGGCCCTGATGGTCAGAATTCTGCTGACCACCCTGCTCACAGGGTGATGGGGAACCTCCTCTATGTTCTCCCTGAAGCATCAACCTGTTCTTGTGAATCTGATTTGGGAAATTTTCCTAAAATTTTGTCTATTTACAATTTTCCTATCTTCCATGAAGAGATGCACTATTCCAGATATTGGCTCTTTTATTCAGTACTAGAATTTGGCCTCAAGCTGCTTCTCCAGGGGTTCTCAGCAGTCCTCCTAAGGGGATGAACATGGAGGTGGCCTCGCTAAAAAGACCCTGGAGGGGTCAGAAAACCACATTGAGCACCTACGACAACCCCCTGGCGAGTCAGATGTGACCTTTAGAGTGAGCACTGCCCTGCCACCATTGATAGTTATCTTATCTTGTCGATGTTTACCTCTGAAATAAACCAGAACTATCCCAGTCTTCCAATGCATTTTGCAACTTTTTTCCATGCTAGTGATCAAACATAGGATCATACATGACAAAAAAAAGCACTATAATTACCATTGAGCTATATCTACAGACAAAATCTTTTTAACCATTATTCTCCAGTGGCAGATATCAAAGACAGAATTCTGTGAATTTTTTTCAACCTGATTTTTCTAGGCTTCCTTAATGAAATTTCTATTCTAAAAGTAAAATAAGAATCTCTGCACTTCTTGATATTAGCAATAAATTTGATTTGATTTTTTTTCTTCATCTGACTCTCTTGCTGAATTACTTCCTTTTTGAAAATTTCATTACAAGAGAAAGTATCTCTGTCTAGCTAGACTGAGGACAACAAAATGTTAGAATTTGAGACTCCTATCCTGCAAAGATCTTTCTATTTCATCAAGTTTTGTATAAGCCCTGACATTTGTTTTATCACATATAGATTTATACAACCACTACGACGTTTAAGATGAAGAAATGTCCCTTCACTAAGAAACTCTCTTGGCCACTCTGACTGTTATTTATCCCTTGCACATATCTTTAATTTTATAAAAAATATTAAATATACTTACACAGGATCTTACTGGTTGGTTTTTATCAGCTTGATCCAAACCTAGATATCAGGGAATAGGGAATCTTAATTGAGAAAATGCTTCTATAATATTGGCATCTAGCGAAGTATGTAGGCCATTTTCTTCATCAATGATTGATACAGGAGAGTAAGCACACTAGGGAAGTGTCACTCATGGGCATGTGTTCCTGTATGGGATAAGAAAGCAAACTGAGCAAGCCATGAGAAGAAAAACAGCCAACAGGACTCCTCCATGGCGTCGGCTTCAGTTCCCACCTCCAGGTTCTTGCTTTGAGTTCCACCAACTCCCTTCATGATTTTAAATAAACCCTTTCTTCCCCAAATTGATTTTGGTGAGTGTCTTATCATAACAACAGAAACCTAACTAAGACAGAAATTCATGCCAGCTTTATGGGATATTGCTGTGAGAGACATGACCATGCTCTTTTAGGGAGGACTGTGGAAGGAGCTTGGAACTTTGGACTGGAAAATGGTTTAGTGCTTAGGGATTAATGAACTATTGTGGGAAAATAATGCTGAGAGCAGAAAAGGTGGGGGCAGCCTGGCTTATGACAGTCAGTGGGAAGCGAAGGCTATAAGGTCTATTTCAGTGCTGTTTTGTATTAAGAACATGGGTTCCAGGTAGCTGGGGATGAAGGATCTGTGTGACTGACAAGAGACAGCACTACTGAAGCAAAGCCATTGCTCTGGTGATACCGTAGCTGAGAAATTAATGGCGATTAATAAGTGACCAGCTTTACTAGGTAGAATCTTCTAGATATATTTCCTCAGGGTCAGCACACAGAAGCTGTATAGTCCAGAGGGTACAAGGATGTCATCTCACACCAGCAGCCAAGCTTTTATGTGTTAAGAGCTACCAAGTGGTCCTTGTTTTGCAAGCATGAATGTGTCATGGACAGCAGCTGAGGCTTGGCACTATGTGGTAGATCTGGGGTCCCTGAGGAGAGGCTGTTGGCAGGGATGCAGCCTCAGATGCAGTGGAGACCCCAGCATATTGGAGACACCAGGACTCTAGGGTAACTCACAAGGGCAGCAACAGCTGTGGAGTAAGCCAGCATGAGATAAGAAGAGACATGCTACGTGTGCTGTGGATTGCACACTCAGAGAGGTGGAGCTGCTCGTTTGTTGTGACTGTGCCCTGGTTGGATTAAGAAAGCATTTAACTTATGTTTTATTTTACAAAAACCTACAGTTAAAAGACATTGGACTCAAAGAGATAATAACTTTGACTTTCAACATATTGAAAAATTTAAAGACTTTGGGACTTTGAAAGTTATATTGTTTACATATATTGGGATATTAATATGAAATCTTGGGAATAAAAAAGAAAGTAAGGGTTATGTTTTAGTCAGTGGTATGTTTGTGTGTCAAGTTGTCAAGGAGTCAACTCTATGTTTTTTTGTCAACTTAGCACATACCTAGATGTATCTGGGAAGGGAAAAACTTAATTGAAAAAATGCCTCCACAAGATTGGCCTGTAGCCAAGCCTGCGGTGAACCCCCCTGCCAGCAGGGAAGAACGACCACCGAGTCGAGTATTCTTCTCAAATCACACTTTATTGGAGCCTCTTGGTTGAAGAGAGAGCAGGAAGCGAAGGGCCCAGACCACTAAAAGGCAGCCACTTATATAGGGAGAGTGGACACAGGTCATGCCTGGATTGGCTATTCGCTCATCTTTAGATGCCCCCGGCCACGGGATTGGCCAAGATTACTGCGCACTACTGTGCATGCGAGAGGATCCATCTACAGCCTTGCCTAATATGGAGTTGTTTATTCGGTGGTGCAGGGGCTCAGCGCCATCTTGTAATGGCGGCCAGCAAATCGGCTCCCTGCACAAGCCTATAGGGTATTTTCTTGATTACCAACTAATATAGGAGGATCTAGCCTACTGTGGACCATGCTGCCTGTGGGCACATGATCCTGGATGGTATTAAAAAGCAGGCTGAGCTAGCCATGATGATCAAGTTAGTAAATAGTGTTCCTCCAAAGCTTCTCCTCCATTTTCTGCTTCCAGGTTCCTGCCTTGAACACTTGCCTCAACTTCTCTTCATTTTCTTTACTAAAGTTGCTTTTTTAGTCAATGTATTATTACAACAGAAGAAAACTAAGACAGAGTGTAACCTCTTAAGTGTGGCTTTTTTCAATCAGTATACTGGTTTCAAGATCCACCCAATTATCAATAACTTGTTGAGCATTTTCAATTACTTATTGGCTGTCAACTGTATGGATGAACTTTTTATTTGGCTCTTCAGAAGTAGAATGACATTGCCCTCATTTCCAAAGCACTTTTGCAGTATTTCCCAAACTGCTATAATCTTTTGTGTACATCTTTTCAATTTTTATTGTTATTGTTTTATTTATAACTCATATACATTTGTATGGTTTGATGTAAGTTATGATCTATGTGTAAACAATAGATAATAATTAAATCAAGTTGATCACCAAGACTATTACTCAATCTTCCTTATGATTAGATACAAAACATATTATATATTATTGTTAACTTCACTCTACTTAATATGCAGCAGAACTTAAATAAATGCACTCTTCCTTTCTCATTGAAGCTATGTTTGCTTCCATCAGAAACTTCCTAATTTTCCTCTCTCCACTTCTCATTCTATTCTCTACTTCTGTGAGTTCAATTTTATTATATTTCATATGTGAGATCATAGCACTATTTATCTTTATATGCCAGACTAATTTTTTAAATATTTATTTATTATGTATACAATATTCTGTCTGCATGTATGCCTGAAGGCCAGAAGAGGGCACCAGACCTCATTACAGATGGTTGTGAGCCACAATGTGGTTGCTGGGAATTGAACTCAGGACCTTTAGAAGAGCAGGCAATGCTCTTATCCGCTGAGCCATCTCTCCAGCTCCAATGCCAGACTAATTTTACTTAACGTTCTCTTAAATAGGTGTTAAAGTGTATTTTTTTACTATATTGTAAATGTATGCTTAATTGTTTGAAATATTAAGGAAATGTTTTCAGAGTGGCTATATCATGTCATGGAAGAAACCCTCCTACATGGATCAGAAGAGACCCCGCATTTCTAAGTTAGATGTAAATTTCTCTAGAGTTTAACTGATCCTGCCCTTCCTACAACTCCATCACTTTGGGCCCTAGAACACCATTCTTCTGTACCCAGCTAAGAGATGGAGAGCTCTTCAGACTTCTTTAAGTCTAAGTTTTCAGAGATCTCATCCTTCCCCTTCAAGAATAAACTCCAAAAAAAAAAAAGGAAGAAAGAAGGGGGAGGGAAGGAGGGAGAGAAAGAGGGAAGGAGGGAGGAAGAAACACATCATCTATGATTCAAGCTACATGTAACCTGAAAGCCTCTTTTCTGCAATCTAGCTTTCATGATTTTAGGAAATTCTATTCAAATTATTGGGGGGGGGGGGGCGAGGATTGACAGTCCTACCCAGCTATAACACCTGTGAACCACACAATTATTAGCATGGCAAGAAAGGAAAAATGTAAGAAGTGGCACTCAGATATTGGCATCAACCACAAGCTGTCTAATTGGACTTAAAGCCCAGTCAACAGAAGGGAAATCAGGACTGGCACTGGATACCTTGCCATCTTCCTGGGGCTAATGAGGTCATGGACCTTAGAAAAGAATCTATTTCCTCCCTTCAAAGCTCAGGGAGCCCTGTGGAAAAGGAGGCAGAAAAAACATAAGAGCCAGTGGGGACAGAGGACACCAAGAAAACAAGGCCCTCTTGGTCCACATGAGCAAAGCTCTTTTGAACTCACAGAGATTGAAGCAGCACACACAGGGCCTGCATGGTTTTGCACTAGGTCCTCTGCACTTAAATTATGGCTTCTAGCTTAGTGTTTCTATGGTATTTCTGAACATGGAAACACGTGGGTCTCTGATCCTTGTGCCCTCTGTTGGGCCCTTTTCCTTCTGTTGGTCTGTTTTGTCTGATTTGATGTGGTAGTTATTGTTGTATTTTATCATATTCTATTTTGTTATATTTTCAAAATAGTGAATGAATGAATGTAAACCTTGCCACTAGGGTAAAGTTTTACAATGGAACTGTTGTTTATATGGACAGGAAAAAAGAAAATCAGTTTTCTCCAATGGAATAACACTGGGTGTATCAACCACTCCAGGACAGAACTCACGTTTAAGAGTAGCTGGCCACCCAATAACATATGCCACAGTTTTGTGTGTGTTCTTTTATTTGGTTATAGCTTGGTGGAGATAGAGTTTTTTGTTTGTTTGGGTTTGATTTTGTTCTTTTTCTTTTCTTTTCTTGGTTTTTTGAGACAAGGTTTCTCTGTCGCTTTGGAGCCTGTCTTGGAACTAGCTCTGGTAGACAGGCTGTCCTTGAACTCACAGAGATCCACCTGCCTCTGCCTCCCAGAGTGCTGGGATTAAAAGCATGCGCCACCAATGCCCAGCTGTTCTTTTTCTGGTTGGGTGATATTGTATTTTGTTTTCTAGGTTTTGAGCATTTGGTTGCTGGTTTGGATTTTTGGTTTGTTTTTTAAGAAAGAATTTAAAGTTGGGTGAGTAGGGAGGAGGAAAGGATCTGGATGAACTTGGGGAAGGGAATAATAAGGTCAAAGTATATCTAAATTTAAAATTATTTTAAATAATAAGAAAATTTAAGTGCATATTTCCCATAGTTATATTTTGATATATCTCTGTGCCTAACCTGACACCAGCTTGAAAAAGTAGTCTGCTGAAAGAGAGCCTTGTTGTTATTATATCAATTGAGCTCTTTTCTGCCCCCTGCTGTCCAGACAGAGTGTGCCTGAGAACACATTTTGGTTACAACTTTTCTGGGAATTGTTCATTACAGAGCCAGTTCTGAGGTCCAAGGAGAAGTATCTACAAATTGCTAGCCATAATGCAAGTTGGCTACCACACACACTGCAACTGTTTCTATTTTATGATGTATGATTTTGTTGATCCATGAAAAATTAAAAACAAAAAAATGAAGAAGGAGGAAGAAGAGGAGGAGGAGGAACAGGCAGAGGAGGAAGAGGAGGGAGAAGCAGAGAAGGAGGAAAAAGAAGAGAAGGAAGAGGTGGAGAAAGAAGAGGAGGATAAAGAGGAGGAGGGGGAGGAAGAGAGAAGAGGAGGGGAAGGAGAGGAGGAGGAAGAGGCAGAGAAGGAAGAAGATGAGGAAGAGGAGGAGAAGGAAGAGGAGGAGGACGAGGAGGAGGAAGAGGCAGACAAGGAAGAGGAGGAAGAGGAGGAGGAAGATGATGATGATTTCCAGTTGGGCAAGAGGAATCATCTAGCTGCCTATGGTAGCAAGAAGGGTGGCAGTCTATGTAAAGAATTTCTTTTTTTCACTGAAAGAAGACAAGAACAAAATGCCCTTGGGAGAAGGGACACTCCTCATAGAGCAGTCACATTCAGAGCCTGTTTGCTCTTTCCCAGTTGTGGGTCAGAATAATGAATCCAACTGTAGGATGGGATGCATGGTGCTGGTTTTCCTTGCCAGCAAACCTGCCTTCAATTGGAGGATCATGATACACAACTGGATTTTGACAGTAAAACTGAGATGGCTACAGGAAAAAGGAAATAGAGAGACATGCTGGAAATGACTTGGAGATGTTAATCCCCAGGCATATTGAGTTGGGACACATTCTGGTGAGTGTATCTTCCTTTAAGCATTTCTTTATGGTCCTATCTTAAAATATCATCATGTTCTGAGGTACTAGAGATTAAAGTTTCTACATGCAAACTTGCAAAGTACACAGACACACATAGTACAGGTGTCTGTATTATGAAGAAGAAATCTATTTAACAATTTTCTAAGTACTTAAAACAAATAGAATTTCAAAAGACATTTTTAAAAAGGTAAATAGTTGTATCTGGCTATAAAGAACAGCGCAAGAAAATAGGCCATAAGCGATAACACTTATAAATGTTACTCTCTACACTGAACAAAAGTAGATAATAAATTGCAGTATTGGAATGAGAAAAGAGTATACACTAGGAAAACTGAACTCTGTTTAATAAGGAAATTCAGTTGATTCATCTTTCAACATGAGTAACTAAAACCAGAAATATAACTTTACCATCCGGAGATAGTAAAAACAATGCCAAAATAAAGTACAGCAAGTGTGGCATCTGGAGGATGGGGACAAAGGCTAAGTCCACTTTGCTTGCACTTGTCTGTCAATAGCAATAAAAGAACACATACAAGTCAATTATTATTACGTAATGAAAACAGGAACACACAAAAGAGAAGTTGAGCCATGGGGATTCTTTAAAGACACTATAATATACTTTAGTTATAAATCTCACAACAGCTCAATTTGCCTGCCATTGTTACTGCCTAGGCTCATAATTGGCAATTAAAGTTTCAGAATGGCACTCACTTACAGAGATGAGGGGATACCACATAAGGTGGGATGGGAGAAGCTCATATATGAGTGGAAACTGGGAAGTCATCCAGAAATATCTCTGTGAAGAATTGTGTCGCACATTAATTTGGACTCTTACTAACCGGCAACCCTTATGCAAGAAATCACATGCGTTGCCCAGCATCTCAGTAAGTCTCACTTGATCACTAGCTCTTACTAAAGCTCCTATGAGCATTTCTTAGCAGGCATAAAGGATGCTCCAGCATCCTCAACCCCAGAAGACTCTCTGTATGCAGGACAAATAGCTCTCCAACTCCTGACAGAAGATTGGAAGAAAGGTAAGGATTTGTGTAAAGATACATTTGTTTCCAGGTTTGTTAAGAATTTTGTTGGTTAAGGATATGTTCAGATCCTTCTGTTTCTACGCTGAGAAGCTGCATGCAGAGACCATGGGACTTTCTTCAGGGAAAGGAAGGAGGCATGAGGTTTCCTTCTGATAACAGTGTTGGCAACCTTGAATAAGGGGGATCGCAATAAGATTACCAAGAGCACTGCATTTCTTTCATTCTTGTTATTCAGATATGTTGCTGCGGGCAGAATGATGCCGCTTACATTCACTTCAAGGGGAAAGCTGATATGGTTGCACACTCCCTTAATCTCAGTATGTGGGAGAATGAAGGAATATTATTACATTTGCCTTAAGTCAGACTGGGCTACACAGTAAGTTGCAGGAGAGCCTTTGGTGCATGGAAAGACTGTGTCTCAAAAATAAATAATTAAAAGGGAAGAATGGGTCAAGACGATGTTCAGCTCTTGCTTCCCAGACTGACTAATATGAACCAGACTTCATTGCTTTATTTGCCTTTCAATGTTATTCTCCTTTTGTATATCTGAAACCTGAGAGGACGCCAGAAGAAAAATGTTAGCCCGAAGTGAAATCTTTGAGGAATGTTCCTTGAGCTGTTTGTAGTGATAGACAACATGAAGGGACACTGACAATACATTATGAATCACCTTAAGGCAGGCGCCAGTAAAGAGCTGTGCTTATCCCTATACACAGCCAGGAAAGAAGCAGTTCCCAGAGAGAGAATAAGACCTAGCTGCAGCTGTAGGAAAGGATGGCCATGCAAGTGGAAAGTCACTGCCATTGCCTGCTCACCACCTCACAGATCAAGATCTGGGAACCAAAAACTCAACTCTCTCCTCCCTCCCTCTTGTCTCCTGGTGATGTCTCCCAGGGACTCTAAAGCCACATGTTCAAACTGTAGGACACTGTGTCCAGGCAACAAAGACTCTGATTTTGTTCCCACACCTTCCAGCCAACTAAGGCTGGTCTGAAAAAGCTATGTTCACTTCCTGGTGCCTCTACATCCTAATAGGAGGGTGTATCCTCTGCCCACTTGGGAACCTTCTTTCTAGGTGTGTCCTCTGAGGGAGTCCCATATACTCTGTGAGGAAGAAGAGAGATGTTGGACTGAGACACCTGCCCTTACATGGCTTCTACCCATATCTCTATGGTATACTAAAGTATAATAGAGTGTCTCTTAAGAATTCTCATGGCTTGATTTTCTTTTTTGTGCGTTCCTGTTTTCTTCACCTAGTAATTGATTGTAGGTGTTCTTCCACTGTAACTGTCAGGCACGTGCAAGCAAAGTGAATGTACCCTTTACCCCATTCTCCACTGCCACACGCTGTGCTTTCTCTTTCCCTTGTTTTTACTAGCTCTGGATAGCAAAGTTTCTGTTTCTAGTTATTCATGTTGAAAGGTGAATCAACCTTTCAACCAGCTCCTTTCCTTGCCTCTGAAGTTTGTTTCCGCTATATTTTATTTAACCCATAATTTTTATGTCAAACATGGTTTTAACTTAAAAATTAACCCCAGGCTTTTCTTTCCTCTATGCATTACAAATAGTCTGTGATACTAAGATTGTACGCCTGGGCCGAAGAGATAACACCAAGGGAGGCTACTTCAGTGGGCTCCACCCACAGTGTTAAGAGCAAGTCAGTCACCCTGTCTGCTCCAATGCCATCTTCTAAAGGCTCAGAAAAATGGTAATTCTTACCTCTTTGACTGTTGAAAGCACTCAAAGAGAAAGTACCTGTTGATTTCAGCAGCGTGTGCGTGTCTGTGTGTGTGTGTGTGTGTGTGTGTGTGTGTGTGTGTGTGGTCTCTTTAAATTCTAAGTCATTCACTTTTGCTTCCCTTCAAAGGCTCCTCTCAAACAAAGGCTTTTTTCCTGCAAAGGAAGTATCACTAAAGATCTCCTGGGAGAAAGAATGGAATCCATTCATGTGGCTCAATTCACACCACACCAATTAAGTCTTCCCTTTTGTTGTTTGGTTTTAATTCCACTACATCTTTTCCTGGTACTCAGATCTCACCCTCCTGCTTTTATCCTTTATGTTGCTGGGCCATTCAGCCCAAACTGTCACTCTATCCCAACCCAGCCTACCCAGACACACACAATCTGTGTACAAAAAATAGACCTACACGGTCAGCCAAGTCATAATGAGCCCTTGTGGGAGAAATCGGTAACAAAAGAATTTTAAAAACAGCCCACCCCTCAAAAGAAGATTACAAAAACAGACTCAGAAGGCAGCTCGGTGGCAATTTTATTAGACTTTCAGAGCAAAACAAGAGTAGGCAAACTGTAAATCTGGGCAGCTGCCACAAGGAGGAATATGGAGACAGGAAAGAGAGGGGGGAAATAAACAGGCCTCTTGAGTTAGGGTGCTAGAACGCCCAGCAACAGAAGATGGAAAGAAACTTCACGGGAGAGAGGGATGAATGAGAGAGTCCAGAGTGTCAGGAAAAGCATGCTTGTGCTTTTGTCCCATGGGGGGATAGTATGCTTTTCTGAGCTAGAGTGCACTTGGAGAAGCAGATACGCTTCACTGTACCATGTAAGGCAAGCTCAGAGATGGCTGCGCTAAGGGTGGTGTAAGGGATAAGTGAATTGTCATTCCCTCCACCATCTTAGAAGTCTCCTGGAGGGGGTCTGACAAGCACAGCTTGGTCAACTCTTAAGGGAGAAGATAAAAGTGTACAGGGTTTTAGTCTATTGAGCAGATGAATGTCATGTCTCTACACAGGGTTAGAGGGAGAACTCAGAATCCATTCTTTTGATCAAGAGGAAGCATCTTTCCTATAATGGACCGCAACAAAACCCTGATATCGCCACCTCTTCTGTAGTATTTTAAGTCCTAGGGAGGCAAATGTGATGTTTCCATTTCAGGAGTTACCAGGGAGCAAGAAGTGAGCTCGAAGCTGACCATAGGAGAGGGGTCCATCTGTGTGATACTCGGGAAATTCCTCTAAACACACAGAGCTGTTCAAGAGAGTCATGAAGAATAAAATATTATTCACCTTGCTTTGCTTAAATGTCCTAGTACCTACAACTGTGTTTCATTCTTACTTGCGCATGTGACCCAAATAGTCCACCACTGCCACGTTCCTCTTCCACACGCACTCACTTGATGACCAAATATGAAGAAAACAGAATGTCACGCGTAGAGCTAGACCCTCAGAAATAGGTTTGTTTCTGTCTTCAGAGGACTACATGACAGCCATATGCATTATCCATCCCAAAAGTCAGACTCGCTTACATCCTCAAAGCATCCCCTACACCAGCAATCATGACTGTGGCCGGAGGTTTTCTTTGCCATCTTCAATTTCAGTAGCTGAGAGAAAATGTCTCACCAAGGACATGGCAATACCTGTGTCCACAATCCTGTTTTCTCAACTCCTATTCCAGACTCTTTTTTTCTTACCTTAAGAAATCCCGGAGACACACTGTGGTGTCTGGCAGGGACTGTTAGAGTCTGCATTAATGACTAGCCTAGAGAATAAAGCTCTGTCCATAAAAGAGAGAAAATAAGGCTTTTAGTGCCAACAGGAATTGGGACTATTCAAAATGTAGACATCACATCTTTTAAAAATAATTTTGTGCCTGTTTCCTCCCCTGGTGGTCCTGAGAATGAGAGATCATGCTTTGTGGGTGCTTATGTCTTAGTTAGGTTCCCAGGGCCACTACTGGAGGTTCCAGTAAGCTCAGTTGGGGACACCCAAATTACAGCATTGACTAGAACTAAGATCATTCCTCTATTTGTGCTGTCTAGTTTTATATTAACTTAATACAAGCTAGAGTTCTTTGGGAAAAGAGAATCCAAGTTCAAAAAAATGACCCCCACCAGATTGGCATGTGGGCAAGTCTGTGGGACATTTTCTCCCCCATTGTGAGTGATCCAACCCCGGGGCCGGTGGTCCTAGGTGCTACAAAAAAAAAAAAAAGCAAGCTGAGCAAGCCATTCTGAGCAAGCCAGTAAGCAGCACCACTCCAGGCTTCTTCTCTGATTTCCTACCTGGACTTCCCTCAGCGATGGAGTGGAACCTGTATGTTGCAAACTGAAATAAAGTCTTCCCTCCCAAAGCTGATTTTGGTCAACTAACTAAGACATCGATGCTTCTACAAGGCTCTTCTTCTAAGGAGCCTACAAATTTTCATCATTGCCCTCTTTCAGCTGGCAGGAGACACAGTAGTGTTCTAAATCCTGAGCTTCAGAATTCACAGGAACACATTCTCTATCAATGTCTGCAACCTGAAATGACCAGCTTTTTCTCCCTGTACCGTTTCATTGTAGTTTTCTTGGTTTAACCCACCTACATATCATATCCTGCCACTATCCTGGTACCCAGTAACTTGCTCCTTGTGATCATCTGTTCCTATGTAGTAGGCTGTTGTAGGCCTAAACACACCCAGCACCATTAGCACTATTTCCTGTCTATGCATGACCTATCTGTATTGCCACTGCTGCCACAAGACATACATTAGGAGTCCTATAGCCCTGCTCTGGGTAATGTCTCTGCTGCTGGGCAGGCTGCAAAAGCTCCAGTATGGCTTGATGGTTAGAGATTTTTGACTGTTACTGGGGTTGCACGATGCATTTCATCACTACTGCATGGCTGGTATCTTTGTTAGCTGTGTTCTCTGAGTCTAACCTTCCTTACTTGACAGGATTCCCTGTGATTCCAAACAGATGTACTGAACAAGTTGCATGTGGCCTCTGAGCTCACAGTGTTGGTGTTCCTCCTCTGCATCCTGACATCTAACATGGTTTCTGGCACCCTATATTCAGATCAACTTTCTGATTTAAGGTTGCCTTAGCATTGCTCACATCTACTGTTATCAGCAACAAGCCTTCTTCTGCTTCCTTTTGAATCCTCCTTCCAGCAAGAGCATCAGTGAGAGCAGTGGCAATCTGCAAAGCTGACTCTCCAGATCTTAGACAACAAGACTTAGGTGGACAACGATGAAGAAAAGCTTTTCTTAAGAAACTATGGAGATGTCTGAATCCCACTAGTGCCGTGATCTTTTATCTATCAAGGTTAGTTTGAAATATCAGCTCATTAAAATTACAGATATAATAGTATATATAGAAATATATGATGTGTTTGTTTTTGTTTGTGTGTGTAGGTAGGTAGGTAGATAATGAGGGAAGAGAACAAATCTAACAGGGAACAAGAAGAGAAAGAAACATCTATTTATTCATTGTACATAGCTACCTTCACACAAGGAAGTTATCTATGACAGAAACAATGTAGCTACAACTACTAAAATACTGACTGTCTTGCACTTTATCAAAACAAGTACATTAGTCTCTGGTCTAGTTACACCCACTACTATTTCTAGGATGACCGGAGCTTAGTGGGAAGTCCACATCCAATAGCATTAGTGTGAATCCTCTGACTTGATTTTTCATTTTAAAAATATTTTAACTGCCGGGGTCATTTGCACTTGCTCATAAATTGTATAAAAAGCATTCCAAACTGCCACAGAAGTATCTGGTAGTATTTTGATGTGCATGTATTGAATGTATTGATTAAATCACTGTAAGAATGAAGCTGAAGACAAAATGAAAATCCAAGGAAACTGGAGATGCCAGAAACATGGGAGATCTGCTGGAAACTGTGCAGGTAGAGAACACAGACCGTTCATCAGGAAGGCCACATGAGCTGCAATTGGAAAATCCACAAGGGCAGGGATTCCCCAGCCCTTGGAGGTCACATCACAGTGCCATGTGACCTTGTTGATGGATATGAAGATTTAATGCATACACCAGTCCTTCTGACTTTGGACCTTATTTTCTTGACATTCTTCTGGTCCTCTGTTTTAGAATGTTTACTCTATACAGTTGTAAGTTGAGAGTTTATACATTTGACTTTTTACACTGTCTTATAGAGAACAACAACTAAGAAATTAGCCTAAGTCTCCAAAGATATTTGTGAATGCTGTCTGCCAATGTTCTCTAAAACTGCTGAGATTAAAGCAGTAGATACTGCACCTTTGGTTGTACACAGGACATCTGTGTTAAGTAGAATCATGACCATGTTATTGTTTTTATTTGGAAACTCATAATTATTTTCTGATGTGTTTGGGTGTAGAGTTGATATAGTTTGCGTTTTTAGTGATTAAACATAACTGACAACTTCACTGGATTAAGAAATTCTACAAAATTACTAAATCACACTTCTTAATGTGTTTGAGAGGGCACTGCAGACAAGCATCAAAACAGGGAGTCCAAGAAGGAATGTGGATGGTCTCATCCAAAAAGCTGAGTGCCCAAAAATGCAGCAAAATGGGAAGAAGGGAGAAGCTAGCCCAGGCACCACCATCTCTGTGTCCCACCCTCTGCTAGATGAGCTCCTTTGCTGCACAGTGTGTTCCTGTCGTGATGCTTAACCTCACCACATACTGGAAGCAGCAGGCTTTGTGTTTGTGATTTTTGTCCCGCAGTTTCTCTCCTCTTGGGACCTGATATTAGTCCCCCAGATGTGAATTATCCTTTTCTCTATTTAGTATCTGCATGTGCCTCTCGGGGCCTTTCCCTCAATAAACAATTTTAATACAAAGCTTTCCTGAGCAAATGGACTGTACTTAAGACACCCTAGAGAGACAGGAATTAGATGATATCATGCACTCCACAACATACTCTTAGTGCTCTCCCATTTTTATTTTCATATCCCCTTATAATATTACATCAACCTTACTCTAACTCACTACCTCGTCTTCTGCACTAATGAACAAACGCAACTCCAGCCCAAATCCAGGACTCATAGTGTGAAACAAATATTTTTAGAAGCTGGCCAAAGTTATCCTGAATTCTCATAGCAAAGACATTCAATTATTTGAGCATATACGTTCCAAAATATACAGACCTATCTATAAAAGAAATTACAATGAATGAAATTTTTCTTTATAACTAAATTATATGTGCATGTGCATGCATGTCTGTGTCTTTTAATTCTTTTCATTCATTTTAATGTATACTTTATTACTTAATCCAAATTACCTACTAATAGAAGGAATCGCATTTGTTCTTCAACTCATTGAAGAAATATCAATGCCACCATGTAATGCCAATGAGATGGCCTAGTGTATAGAAGTACTTGCTGCCAAACCTAATGGCCTAAATTCAACCCCCAGGAAAAACAAAATTAGAGGCAAGATCTCTGATCTCTACAAAAATTTGCATATATGCACACACTCACAATTTTTAAATGTGATTTTTAAATTTACATGCTCCTAAAAAATGAAATAACACACTGTGATACAAAATATACAAAAATCTAACCTCTGAAAAATATAGAAAGTATTCTTTTCTTTAAGCACTAGCCCCTCTGGGCCCTATCTAGATCAGCAGACCCAGTCATCTTAACAAATGTCCTAGAAAAGCTCCACAGGTTGTGGCCCTAAAACATGGTATTCATTCTCCATGGATAATGGAACATCTCAGTCATAGGGATGTCATGATCACCTCTGTGTTTTTCTCAATCCTTTCACATTAGAAAAAAATATAATCCAGAAAGGAGTAGTGCTTGATCCATGTAGCCCCCTGAATGAAGAAGTTTGTCTCATAGAATATATGAATATGACATAGAAAATAACATGGATTATTATGTGATTTAGAGGTCCTGAGTTATGTGTAGGAAGAATGACTCAGACAACAGAGTCAACAAACTCTGAGTTTGAATCCACAGTCCAGAACTCTAAAGCTCTTTGTAGGTGACTTGCAGTCATGTTGCTCTCCTTTTATTTATAAATGAATTTATTTAGAAATGCTAACAACATCTACATAGCATCATGGTCCTGAGGAAAAGGAACCATATTAAGATGCTCAAATATGGTTTATGTTCTCAGGGACACTACTGGAAGATTTGTGAGCATGGATCTAAACATCTCATCCCACAACACAGAATCTACACCAATGAATAAAACCAGCCAGCCTGAGAATCCGAAGTGCAGTCCAATCCCGACCCTGCACTTCCTGGCTGTCATCATTGCCCTGGTTGGATTGGCGGGAAACACCATTGTGCTCTGGCTCCTGGGATTCCGCATGCGCAGGAAAGCCATCTCAGTCTACATCTTCAACCTGGCGTTGGCAGACTCCTTCTTCCTCTGCTGCCACTTCATTGACTCAGTGCTACGGATTGCTGATTTCTATAACTTCTATGCCCACAATTTAAGCAAAGAAATCTTAGGCAACGTATCAATCATTCCCTATATCTCAGGTCTGAGCATACTCAGTGCTATTAGCACAGAGCGCTGCCTGTCTGTATTGTGGCCCATATGGTACCACTGCCACCGACCAAAAAACATGTCAGCTATCATATGTGCCCTAATCTGGGTCCTGTCCCTTCTGATGGCCATAATTGATTGGTACTTCTCAGGATTCCTGAATCGAGCTAATCATCATTTGTGGAAAAATGTTGATTTTATTGTAACTGCATTTCTTGTTTTTTTATTTATACTTCTCTTTGGGTCCAGTGTGGCCCTACTGGCCAAGATCCTCTGTGGTTCCAAGCGGAAACGACTGACCAGGCTGTATGTTACCATCTCACTCACAGTGGTGGTCTTCCTAATCTGTGGCCTGCCTCTTGGGTTTTACCTGTTCCTGATATACTGGCTTGAAGTTATATCGCATCCTCCCTTCTGTTATCTTTACCGAGTTACTGCTCTCCTGTCCTGTGTAAACAGCTGTGCCAACCCCATCATTTACTTCTTTGTAGGTTCCTTTAGGCAGCATAGGCAGCATAGGTCTCTCAAGAGGATTCTTCAGAGGGCTTTGGAGGACACGCCTGAGGAGGATGAACGTACAACCAGCCACCTTCAGAAAACCATTGAGGTGTCAGAAAGTCGAGAATGGTAAATAGTCCCTCCTTTAGTCAGACAGGGGTTGAGAGTCAATACCACACAGACTTATCTTCCCTCAGAAATGCCCCGGGGATTGAAATGCTTTCAAATGTTTTCTTTTAATCCAATTTTCTTATAAATCTTAACGTAATCAGAAATTTCTCCAACTTTCTTGGTAATATCAGTGAATTTCTCAAGTAGCGTCTGTATATTTTTCATTGAACACTTTTTTTTGCTAACAGTTTTATAATGGAAAAGTTCTTATTCAAACCATAAATCTGAAACTGAGAACATAAAGGTATAAAATGTTTTTCCTCTGGGCCATTTCCCAGGGAATTTTATTTTCTGTGATTCTCCCAGAACTAGATATGGTAAGTTTGGTCCTTACTTTATTTAAGTTATATGCATTTACTTACATGTAAGGATCATTTACCTCTCCAATCTAAGGAGAATAGCTCCCCCAAGACATGCTCTGTCTGTGTAAGAACAATGCAGGAACTCACACTTCCGGGATGTATTTTGTTAACTTTTTTCTTGTGTTTTGGGCTAAAATCAAGGCTTTTGTCCTTGAAAATGGTAAACAGACACTTATTTCACAATCATAGTAAAGAAATATGATCAATTCATTGAATGCTGGAAAAAATAAAAAGAAGTAGAACCTGAAAGTTGAATTGGAAAGATAGAGCAGTGGTCTGGAGTCTATTTTAGAATAAATTATCAAGATTTGTCTATGGCATTGACATGAACTGAAGGTATAAACTAAGCAGAACCAGAAGATTCTATCTGTGTACTGTAAGTATAAAACTTTAGCACATTCTCCTCCAACACTGAGCCAGCTGTCTGGCTAATATAATGTTCTTTTCATAAGATTTTATTGTATATGTGTTGACAGAGGTTTCTTTTTCACCAAGTCCCACAACCGTTTAGTCCCAAATAAACACACAGAGGTCTACTTTAAAAATAAACTGATTGGCCTAGTAGATCAGGCTTTTCTTATTAATTAATTCTTACATCTTAAACTAGCCCATATTCTTGTTTAAATTAGCCACATGGCTTAGTACTTTTTTCGGGAAGGCAGTCACATCTTTCTTCTTCTGTGGCCAGGTCAGGATTGTGGACTGCGTCCTCTTCCCAGAATTTTTTTGTTCTCATTGTCCCACCTCTACTTTCTGCCTGGCTACTGGCCAATCAGCGTTTTATTAAAAATAATACAAGTGACAAGATAAAAGACCATAGTCCCACAGCACGGCCCCCTTTAAAAAAAAAAAAAAAAACAAGAACTCTGAATCTAATATCCTTTGTTTAGCTTTTCTCCTGACCATTATCTATAACAACTTGTAACCAACATTCTAAACAAAGGAAAATATCCACAGTCCATTTTGGGGGAACATGGGTGTAGTTTTCCAGGCTACTTCCTACTGATTGGGGGCACTGATAATCTTACTGGACCTAAAGAAAATTTAGAATTATGATCAAGTAATGACTGGAGTATCCTGTGAGGCTTGATCATCTGAGGCGGCAGTCTTGAATCTGTTTTGGATGTAGAACTTAGATATCTGAACCATGTGCTCCTATCAGAGATTTCTCAGGGGCTCTTCCTTGATCAAACCAGATTTTTCTTAACTCGTAATGAATCCACAGCCTCTCATTTCCTGTGGAAACAAAAGCAAAACCTCTTCTCCAATGTAACATACTTTTGACTTCAATTTTGAAGTCAAAGTATTTTCAAAATACCTATCTTAGATTAATTCAGCAGCATTTATAAACAAATATCTTTTAGCAGCTGTTGTTCCTTCCTCAGCATTTAAACAATTCAAAGAGAACATAACAACATACAGTATCCAGATTCTCTGTGTAGTTTCCATCTTTATATGGCTTTTTTAACTCTATTTCTTTTATTTTTATTTTTAATTTTTGGTTTTTTGAGACAGGGTTGCACTGTGTATCTTTGTCCTGGAACTCACTCTGTAGACCAAACTGTCCTTGAACTCACAGAGATCCACCTGTATCTGCCTCCCAAGTGCTGGGATGCTGGGATTAAAGGTATGTGCCACCACATCATAAACTCACAGAGATCTGTCTGCCTCTGCCTACCAAGTGTTGGGATTAAAGGTATGTGCCACCACACCCTTTTTTATCTTTTTTTTATTTTAAGAACTTTATCCATTTTTTTATTTCCCAAGCCTACATATATTTTAAACACACCATCAACCATTTAGAGGCTTTCTTCATCTGAATCTATCTTTACTATATATCTTGCTTTTTCTGACCACATGAGTCTTTAATTTGCTAAGCAATATAGCTAGGATTAAATCCATGGCTTTGATGGCTGGATCCAGCCCATTCTTTAGCTTTCTGAGAGTCTAGCTTCATGGCAGAGGTAGTGGCCAGAGCCATGTTTATTGCCACAACTCTATGGCATTTCACGGTCCATGCCACCACCAGTAAGCATGTTGTAGGCTATTCATAAACACCATTTAAGTGTTTTGTGGCAGAGCTTCTTAAAAGGGCTACTAAGTTTTTGCAGCTAAAGCTTAGTCAGGAAGCCTCTCTTAAATGAGATGCATTTGCCCCTAGCAAACAGAGCACATCCTGAGAAAATGTTGCTATCAATAAGCCATGCTTAACTCTATTCTTTTCTGTCTAGAATTACTTCCCAAGCTCTCTCAGGCTTTCTGTGGATGCAGTTGTCCAGACATTGGGTAACATTTGTTGACTGAGGTATTCTGTCCCACCAGTCCTGCAGCTGCTAAGTCCCAAAGAATCACACAAAGGTCTACATCAGTTATAAACTGATTGGTCCATTAGTTCAGTCTTCTTATTAATTAATTCTTATAACTTACATTTGCCCATAATTCTTATCTGAGTTAGCCATGTGGCTTGGTACCTTTTTCAGGGAGGCAGTCACATCTTGCTTCTTCTGTGGCTGGGTCACAACTGTGGACTGCGTTCTTTTTCTAGAATTCTCCTGTTCTCATTGTCCCACCTCTACTTCCTGTCTGGCTACTGGCCAATCAGCATTTTATTAAAAATAATACAAGTGACAAGGTGAAAGACCATTGTCCCACAGCACTTCCCCCCTTTTCTTAAAAAAATAAAAAAGAGAGTTTAAAATAAAGCCATGTAAAGATAGAAAACACAGAGAGTCTGAATTATGTATATTATTGTGTTATCTTTGAATTTTTTGACTGTGAATGAGCTAAGTACAGAGACATTTCACTGCATGAGTTGCTAAGCTAAACCAGCATGTATATTATGTAGGTATTATGACTTCCAAATTTGAGTCTAAGGATATGTTGTTTTGGAGAAGAGGTTCTTCTCTTGCTTCCACAGAGGATGAGAACCTTTGGATTGTTTCCAGATTGGTGTGGTTTGATGGAACAATATCCCCTGAATGGTTGCCTTGAACACCTCTCAAAAAATTACTTTTCCCAATAAACAGAAGAAAGAAATTTGCACAGAACTACACGCATATTCCCGAATATTGTCCATAATTATTTGTTTAAAATTATTAAAATTAAAGGGAGATAGGCTGTAGAGATGAATAATTTGCTTTGGTATGGACCTTGGTTTATTGGTAAAAATTTAAGGTAAATTTTGTTATACTGTATATACGTATTTCTGTCCTTGATTAAGGTACTGTGTTTGTGTAGTTCATTTTAAAATATAATGTATAATTAAGAAATATAGGTTATAGATAGTCATTGATAATTGTCAATTTTGTAGTCATGTTAGTTAGGTTTTCTAGATATATAGACATATATTTCACTTAGATATTCTTCAAATCTTTCAGAGACCTTCAGAATATGGCATGTAAATGTTTTAAAAAT
Source organism: Arvicola amphibius (assembly GCF_903992535.2). Taxonomy (NCBI): domain Eukaryota; kingdom Metazoa; phylum Chordata; class Mammalia; order Rodentia; family Cricetidae; genus Arvicola; species Arvicola amphibius. The sequence goes on along the minus strand of NC_052058.2, from coordinate 124,945,888 downwards.
TTAGGACTTCTCATGACAGTGAGATACACCTGCTCCTGGCAGCACCAATCTACTTCAAGAGGAAGATGGACATCGAAGAGGTTTGTTAAATGAACTGTGCATACAGGATCCACAGAGAAATGACTGCTGAACTTGCCTAAAGGTAAGACGCTCCTTTGGGGATTCTGCTTCATGAAAGAATCTGTGAGACATTCTGCAGGATACAGAAGAAAGTGACTGGCAAACTGCCAAAATAAGCAGACCTGTCTTTGAAATTTCCTACTTCATGGAAAAGTCTGCTGGATACTATGGGCCTGTAGGCTGAAGATGGATGCCCCAATGGTAAAAAAAAAAAAAAAATTTGGGTGACTGTCCAGGCAGCATGATGTCTCTGTCAATTCTAGAGTTTTGGAAGTTGCTTACAATGTACTTCCTGTTTACTTAGGTAATAGTATATCCTGGAGTCTTTGATGGAATTGAAGAATTTATAGTTATAGTTTTCCTTAGTTATGATAAAAGATAAAGTAGATATAAATATTATAACTGTAATTTTTGCTTAATACCTGTTTTCTTATATGTAATTTTACTACGCTAAAGCTAAAGACCTCCTTTTTGCTTAAACAGAAAAGGGGAAATGGTGTGGGAGGTCCTTCTGTCTATGTGTTGTTTTTATTGGTTAATGAATAAAGAAACTGCTTTGGACCTATAGCAGGATAGAACTTAGGTAGGTGGGGAAGATGGAACTGAATGCTGAAAGAAAGAAGGCAAAGTCAGTGAGAAGTGACAAGCAGCCACCGGAGTCAGAAATGCCAAAACTTTGCTGGCAGGCCATGACCTCATGGTAATGCACAGATTAATGGAGATGGGTTAAATTAAGATGTAAGAGCTAACCAATAAAAATTAGAGCTAATGGGCCAAGCAGTGTTTTAATTAATACAGTTTCTGTGTGATTGTGTCAGCTCTAAGCTAGCCGGGAACCAACACACAACCTTTCCCCCTACGTATGTGCTAGACACTGTTATTGTCAATATAACAATGCTGATTACAGAAATAATAAAATTTAGTTACTGTTCTTTAGGAGTATGATAGAGACTGAAGAAAAGTGTGTGTGTGTGTGTGTGTGTGTGTGTGTGTGTGTTGATGATGACCAGTGTCCCTAAAATGTTTAAAATTTGAACTGATAACTTCACAATGTACGTAGCTCACTTCTGTGAGCCAAATTAATTTTTTCCATTTTTTATTTATTTTCCCTTTTTTTCAAAATATTTTAATTGAAATATAATTACATTATCAAATAAACATTAAGTAACTTAGAGACAGATGAAGATGGGAGAAGAGACCATCCATACTGATATTGTTAGCAAAACCAAGTACCTCAGAAAATGGTAATACATTTCAAGTATTTTGTCATCATGCAAGATGAATTCTAAGACAGGAGCACAGAGAACAGTATCTATCATGATCTTGAAGTAAAAAGTAAATAAATAATGGCTGGCATGAATTTTACAAAATTTATTGTAGGAGACACTATAAACTATGGAGAGTTATTCCAACAGAAAAAGCAAAATTCCTTTTTTTGTTGTTCCTCTTCCCAAGGACAAACTAAGTAACAATGATCCAAACAACAGGGAGACAGAAAAGGGAGACAAAAAAGGAAATACATAGCAGACCAAAAAGGCAAGAAATAATGGAATGCCCTTTTCCTCTAATCAAGTCTTTCTGTGAACAACAGGTTCCAAATTGGGAACTGGGGAAATGCCATTTTTAATTCAAATGAACATATTATTTGTGACATATTAATACTTTTGTTTTCAATGATAGCTTTAGAGTTCGTCACCAGTTACCAAAAATCTCATGGTTACAATTTGTATGTAATCTTGTCCCTCTTTTGAAATTTGATGTCTGCAGCCCTTGATATTTAGCATACAACATGTTGTTATACTTGGCAAAATTATGCATAGCCATTTCAGGTGTTCCAAAGAGTATAATGACAGTAAACACAAGTCCAAGCCTTTAACATGTTATTTATTCATTTTAATTTTATAGCATTTTTTGTTCATTTTATAATGGAAATTTGGAAAATATATGACAAAATTTGTAGTACATTTTAGTGATTAGTATGTTGATTTTATTATAATGTCATTCCTTACTTATGGATGGGGATAGATGCTGAGAAATACTTTTTATGTAAACAATATTTACATGAGCCTATCATACACCTGAGCTATATGATATATATATTCATATTCAGTGGTGTATTATTCAACCCTTAATATCCCAAAATTATGATAAGTAGTGTTTTCACTTTTCATTAGATTCTAACAAACTTTTAATTTTTCCTTGATTTTTCTATGACTTATTGGTCATTCAAAGTTATATTTTCAACCTCAGTGTGTTTATATATTTTTGTATGCATTCTCTATATTTTTCTTGCTGTTGATTTCTAGTTTTATTCCATTATGACATGATACAACATGAAAAATTATTTCAGTCTATGGTTTGTTAAGACTTATTTTTTGGTCCAAATTGTGAACTATTGTGAAGAATGTTTCATGGACTCAGGCTTCTGAGATGTTCATTCTAAAGAGGTCAGATGGCATATTCCATAGAAGTCTGTTAAGCCCATTTGCTCTATAGTGTAGTGTAATTCTGATGTTCCACGGTGAAGTTTTTGTCTAGATGATATACATATTTGTTGATGAGAATGGGTTCCAGAAGACCTAGTATTATACCTGGACCAGTCTATCCCTTCAAGATTGTTTCATGAAAATAAGTGCACTTTCACGCATACTCAGTATATATATGTTTACAACTATTATGTCTTCTTAATGAGAGTTCTCTTTATTACTAATAGTGGTATTCTTTATCATCTCTGATTGTTTGGCTTGAAGTCTACTTTGTCAAATATGAGTCTTGCCTTTAGAACCAACTTTTAGTATATAATAGTGACAGAGGACATAATAGAATAAATAAAAATAATCATAAAGAAAAAAAGAATGTGTCAATGTCTTCCATTTTATTTATTTTTATTGCTTTATAAATAATACCATTCAAATTTCCACTTCCTCCCCTCCTCCCATTTCCCTCCTGCTACCCCCCTCACCTTTCCCCCTCCCCCTCCAGTCCTAAGAGAGGGCAGGGTACCTTGCCCTGTGGGAAGTCCAAGGTCCTCCCCCTCTCCATCCAGGCTTAGGAAGGTGTGCATCCAAATAGACTATGATCCCAAAAAGCCAGTACATGCAGTAGAGACAAATCCCAGTGCCAGTATCATTGGCTTCTCAATCTGCCCCAACTGTCAGCCACATTCAGCAGTCCAGTTTGATCCCATGTTCATTCAGTCCCAGTCCATCTGGCTTTGGTGAGCTCCCATTCGATCAGCCTTCATTCAAGAATAAAGATCTTGAACCAGCCTCTTTCACAGGCTGAAAGTATTCAGGAACCAGAACAGCTCCCAGTGAGCAAGCTCCTTTCTCACAGTTGCTTTCACTGTGATAGATGTCCTTAGGGACTGGAGATCGCCATCGATGCTGTTAAAAATTCTGACTGAGCCAAAGTTTCATCAAATGGAACTGATGAATCATAATTTCCTGTTAGAAAAGAATATTAAAGGTCATTTTCAAGAAGAGAGTGCTTTACAAAGCAAGAACTTTACTTTACTAACAATTACATACCTGTCACGACAGTTTTGGAAACAGAAGATATTCATGGAACAGTTGACATTATAATGAATGGGTCTAGCCTCAACAAGTTAGAGCATTCTTAAGAAGCACTCAAACCTTATCTGCTTCTATATATCTGGCATCTGAGAGCTTATGAAAAGCAGGTTGTCCACTAGACTACTCCACTCCAATATTTCTCTAGGAGACATGTATAACTAGAGGAAATTCATATTGAATATATCACAACTGATAAATCAAAATCTGAGGGCAGAAAGGCATAGACAATGTGCAAGCTCAACTTGAGACAGGTAACAGAGAAGTAAAGGCAATTTCTTCCTAAATTGTAATTATATCTTGCCTTACTAGACATGCATTTTTTTTATTTTTTGTTCTTTGGGATTGACATAAAGGGTTTATTACACTATACTGATGACAGTAAATTTCCTAAAATTTTTAAACAGGTAACCAGGAGGTTTCAGATGTTCCTTAAGTGGTTTCATCTCTGGTAATGAGGAGAGAAGAAGAAGAAGAAGAAGAAGAAGAAGAAGAAGAAGAAGAAGAAGAAGAAGAAGAAGAAGAAGAAGAAGAAGAAGAAGACGACGACGACTAAGCTATTCTTACAGAATTGATTATCTGATGAGGAATGAAAAATATAATAATCTATGGGTATAAACACAAGGACTTAGGGAGAAGTTTCTTCCTATATCCATTTTCCAGAATCATAATAAGTTCTCTGGGGCCTACACCTCAGCCAGTCACTGGATTTGGCTCAACTGATAGGACCAGGCATGAGTTCCATCTTATGAAGTCTCTTAAAATCAGGAAGTGATTGGTTACTACCATAAAATTTATGCCCTTCTTGCACCAAGGGACATATCTTTCCAGGCTAGTCATTATTGTAGCTTGCAGGATTCATAGCTGGGCAAGAGTGTCAATGACTTTCTTCACCCAATATAATAACTAGAACCTTTCAATACTACAAAAGCAGAAGATCCCAAGTTGCTACCAACTTGATTTCTCTGTGTCCTAGAGTAGATGATGATTAATACAGAAACTCACAACTGGTAAACATGCAGAAAATAAAATAGTGCAATATGCTTAGTTCTAAATGGGACATCTGTATCACACCTCTCAAGACTTCAGAATCATCAAAGAAGATAGGGCAGAAATTTTTAAGAGATGGAGCTAATGAAAGCCTACAGCAAAACTGTATTTGTCAGACATGACAGTGTTGGGAGAGACCCCTTGTTTGTTACCAGTTGCCCAGAACTGAAATAATCACACAGAAACTGTATTAATTAAATCACTGCTTGACCTGTTAAGTCTAGCTTCTTATTGGCTAGATCTTACTTCTTAATTTAACCCATTTCTATTAATCTGTGTATTACCATGTGACTGTGGTTTACTGGCAAGGTTTCAGCTCATCTCTTCCCACTGGCAATTACTTGGCATCCCCTGACTCCGCCTACTCTCTCTATCTTTTCCAGCCTGGCTACGCTCTGTTAAGCCATTGGTTGAAAGCAGCTTCTTTATTTATTAAACCAATAAAAACAACACATATACAGAAGGACTTCCAACTCTATGACAGGACCATTGTACACATGAACTCACAGTGGCTGTGATTGTGTGCTTGAGACCTGTGCAAAATTAAGCAAACCAAAATATCATTCTGGGTTGGGTAGTAGCTCATAAAGTCTCACACTCTTAATATGGGTAATTAATGGCTTCAGGGAGAGAAAGAGCCTATTTTCCTCAGGGATACATCCCCTGAAAAGCTACCCAGGTCCCAGTATATTGCCCTACACCTGTGCATATACAGGCAAAACTAAGTGGACTCAGTGTTGTTTTTTTTTAAAGAACACATGCAATTAGGAGAAAAAGTGATAAGCAATAGATGGAGAATTGGAAGGGAATGAAAGAGGTAGATTTCACCAAAATATATTATACACAGGTATACAATTCTCAAACAACAATACGAGTGCACACACCCGCGTGTACACACACACACACACACACACACACACTCTACTGATGTGGGAGGGTCTTCTGTTTTGTGTTGATTTCATTGGTTAATAAAGAACCTGCCCTTAGGTGGGTGGAGTAGACAGAACAGAATGCTGGGAGGAAGAGGGAAGTGAGGCAATCACCATGCCTTTCCTCTCTGGGTCAGACGCCATGGATCTAGCCACCAGGTCAAACATGCTGAATCTTTCCTGGTAAGCCACCACCTCGTGGTACTACACACATTAATAGAAATGGGTTAATCAAGATGTGAGAGTTAGCCAATAAGAGGCTGAAACTAATGGGCCAGGCAGTATTTAAATGAATACAATTTATGTGTTGTTATTTCGGGTGTAAAGCTAGCCGGGCGGGAGCTAGGCAGGACAAAAAGCAGGCCTGCCTGCAGCTCTCACTACACTCTACTACTCAACCATCAGAGATATTTAATTCTTGTCACTAGACCTATCTTCAACAAAGTAATTGTTCTCAGAGGGAAGCTCCCAAATGTGGCAAATACTTGGTACACACCATCTACTGAGAAGAATGAATAGAAACCCCTCTGTAGCCTATACAAAACCTGTATAAGATGAAAACAGTCAACATTCCAGTGTAGATGAGGGAGGAGCACATGACTCCCAGACCAATTTGAGGAACTATTGACAATTGTTAGATACTAGGAGAGTCAGTTTTCCTTAGGAGTATAACCTTTGGTAGGTGACCATGCCCCACTGGATAATCCCATACCCATGAACATAAGGGAAACACTAATTAGACTTAATGAAATAATTTTTAAAGGGGAACACAAAGTTGGGGGTGGGGTGAGGGGGACCAGGAGTACTTGGAGGCAAATAGGATCAAAGTACATCATATACATAGTATGAAATTCTCAAAGAAAAAAAAATTACATTTATTTTTTAAAATAAATACCTCTTTAAGTCACATATTAGACAATCAAAGAAGATCCAGGGGAAGGCCAAAACCTAAGGAGAATATCATGGTTTCAAAAGTATAGGGTCTCAGGGACTTCCAGATCTAGAAACAGAGCCAAACAGACATCACCTGTTGATGCTTCAGTACTCCCCAAATCCATGGTAATCTTGTAAAATAATAGAGCTAGTCAGAAGAACGGGGACATTCTTCAATTTCCTTCTCACAGATGGGAACACAGAAGCTCAGAAAGAAACTAAATTTCTTCCATAAGTTTGAATAACTTTATAACGGAGGGATTGTGATTTAAATCTGGATGATTATTTCTTTTATTTATTTTTTTTTTTTTTTGAGACAGGATTTCTCTGTAGCTTTGGATCCTATCCTGGAACTAGCTCTTGTAGACCAGGCTGGCCTCAAATTCACAGAGCTCCACCTGCCTTTGCATCCCAAGTGCTGGGATTAAAAGTATGTACCACCACAACCCAGTGATTATTTTTTCTTTAAAAAAAATTCTTTTTTTTATTTTACATACCAATCCCAGATTCCCCTTCCTCCCCTCCTCCCACTACCTGTACCTTCTTCCCTTCCCATCCCCCATCCACTCCTCCAAGATGGTATGGCCTCCCATGGAGAATCAACAAGACTATCACCTCAGAACCAAGCCCACCCACCCACCTACTGTCTAAACTGAGCAAGGTATCCCTCCATAGGGAATGAACTCCAAAAAGTCAGTTCATGCACTGGGGATAAATCCTGATCCCAAGGCAGTTTCCCAACAAACTGCCCAAGCCACAGAACTGTCACCCACATTCAGAGGGCTTAGTTCAGTCCTATGCAGGTTCCACAGCTGTCAGTCCAAAGTCAGTCAGCTCCCACGTGCTGGGGTCAGCTGTTTTGGTGAGTTTCCCCATTATGATCTTGACCCATTTGCTCTTATAATCCCTCCTCCCTCTCTTTGACTGGACTCCAGGAGCTTGGCCCAGTGCTAGCTGTGGATCTCAGCATCTGCTTTCATCAGTTACTGTTGAAGGTTCTATGATAACTATTAAGGTAGTCATCAATCTGCTTACAGGGGAAGGCCAGGTAAAGTACCCTCTCCACTATTGCTTAGAGTCTTAACTGAGATTATCCTTGTGGATTCCTGGGAATTTTCCTAGCACCGGGTTTCTCTTGAACCCCATAATGGCTCCCTCTATCTAAATATTCATAAATTCTAAGCTCAGTTCATAAAACTCAGGTTTCCTGGCTCCAAATGCATCACTCTCCCCAATTTAGTCCACTACTGATTCTCCATCCTGGATATAACTCCCCCCTTCCTTGGTCTGCAAATGACATGCATGAATTTGTGAGGGAATCCTGTAGATGTTGAAAAACAAAATGGCTCATAGTGTCTGAAGTGACATCATCAGCTTAGCCTGGGGATTAGCATGTAAGTCAAGCCTGGGAACCTGACCTTTCTTTTGCTTTTGCAGGTTTTTCCCTTCATGAGATCTGTAGAAAAACCCAAGATTTTTTTTCTTTTGCTTAATTCTTATGTATGGATAAATATCCAAGAAAGAATGAGTTAGATCTTATGGTAATTCTATATTTAGAATTTTAGGGAAATCAACATTAGTTAATCTTCTATAACTAAATGACTATCAAAGATTTTCTCCCATTCTGTCAGTTGTCACTTCGCTCTGTTGATTGCATCTTCTTAACTGATGTAATTCTGTGCTTTGGAGTATAAACAAGGAATTAATTCTGTGCAGATAAAGCATATTTGCTTTGCTCCCTATACAGTACTTTCCAAGTTTGGGGTTTTTCTCTTGGATAATTTTGAGTTGAGTTTTGTTCAGGGTGACGTAAAGAGGCCAAATGTCAGTCTTTTATGTATGCATACCCAGAAATTTCCCTGCATCATTTGTTGAAGATGCTGATTTTTAAACGGTTTTGAGAACCTTTGTTCAAAATCGCTTAGCCTAAGACATAAGCATTGTTGCTGCAGTCTGTTCCGCTGACCTCTTTGTCAGTGCTGTGCTGTTATTGCAGTGGCTCTGCCATGCAATTTGAAATCAGACATTGTGATCATTTCAGCTTTGCATGATTTCTCAAGATCTCTTTAGCTATGAGGTCCTTTTAGCTTCTGTATGAATTTTTGGATATTTTTATAGTGCTATAAAGTATATCATTGAAATTTTAATGGATGCTGAATTAAATATGTAGACTATTTGAAGCAGTGTGGACATTTTAGCAATATTCACTTATCCAAATCATTAATAAGGGAAGCCTTTCCTCCTTACATGTCTTATTCGATCTCTTTTGTTAGTATTTTAGAATTTTCATTGTAGGGGTCTTTTACATTCTTACTTTACATTTAATAATAAAAATTCTTATAGGTATTGTGAATGAGATTATTTCTTTACTTTCTCAATACGTTAATTATTGATATATTAAAAAACATTAAGAATTGTATGTTAATTTTTTCATCCTGCTTCCTTACTGAAATTATCAATTCTAAATAATCTTTTGGTGGAATTGTAGTCTTTATGTATAGAATCATATCTTCAAATAGGTATAATTAGACTTCTTCCTTCCTATTTTTATCTCTTCTTTTTCTCATGTCCAATTACCCTGACTAAAGTCTGAAGTCTACCTAAGCTAAGTAAGCCTCACAAGAATGAAAACACCTACGTCTTTCTCTTGATTACAAAGAAAATTCTATCAGTTTTGCCTCTACGTGGTGCTTGCTTCTCTGCCTAATTTATTGAGAGCTTTTGTTATGAAGTTATGTTGTATCTTACTGAATGGTTTTTGCATATTTTAAATAATTGTGTGATTTTTAATCATTGATTGTATTTATGTAAATTATATGTATAAGTTGCTTTGCCTGTGTTGAACAATCTTTACATTCCTGGAATGAAACAAACATGCTTGTGATGACATGCTCTTTTTAATGTGTTGTTTCTTTCGTTTGTTTGCGGGCATTTTGAGCACTTTTGCACCTGTGTTCTTTGGGAATATTAGTCAACAACTAACCTGACTCATAGGAACTCACAGAGTCTGAGCTAGCAACCAGGGAGCCTGCATGAGATGAAAGAGATGAAGATGCATTGTATATATGTATAAAATTTAAAAAGGACAAGCTTTCTTGTGATGTCTTTGTCTCCTCGGGCTCCTACAATCCTTCCTCCCTCTCTTCAGCAAGATTCCCCAAGCTCAGCCTAATGTTTGGCTGTGGGTCTCTGTATCTATTTCCATCAGTTATAAGATGAGGCTCTATGATGATAATTATGGTGGTAACCAATCTGATCACAGGAGATGGCAAGTTCAGGCTACTATTGCTACGAGTCTTAGCTGAGGTCATCCTTGTAGATTCATAGAAGTTTCCCTTGTATCAGGTTTCTACCTGTCCCCAAAAACCTCCCCTTTCCAGTAGTCTCTTTAGGACTCTCCCCCTCCACCAACTCCCCAACCCAATCGCTCAAGTTCCCATCCCCACCCACACCCAGTCCACCGAGGACTATCTCATCTATTTCCCCTTCCCAGGGAGATCAATGCATCCCCCTTGGGCCCTCTTGTTTACCTAGCCTCTCTGAGCTTGTAGCACTTCATAGGTTCTTGGAGGATTGAACAAAACACCTGTAAACCTCTGAATCAATGTCTGGTTTCACCCGAGTGTGAGCTGATTATGATGTTGATGTTCAGATCAGAGTAAGGATCTCTCTCTCTCTCTCTCTCTCTCTCTCTCTCTCTCTCTCTCTCTCTCTCTCTCTCTTCTGAGCCCTACAGTTCGATTTACCTTCAAGGACTCCTCTCACACAAAGCTTTTTCCTGGAAAGTAAACTATTGAAGCTCTCCTGGGAAAGATAATGGAAGAAGTTTATTTGTGTTAATATGCTTTAAAACACCTCTCCTAGTTTTTCATATTTCAAAATCCTCCCTCAATGGCATCCCAACCTCATCCTAAAACACTACTTCCTTTCCTATACTGCTCCAGCTTAGTCCAAATCCAGTCCACCAAAGCCATATTGTATTCTCATTTCAAAGGCACTTTAGCAGTCAGCTCAGCATTTTGGGCACGTATGAGTAACTCTAAATATACACAGTGATATCCACAACAGCTAGGATGAATGAAATCTGTCAAGGGTTCTATTTCCTTTTCCACTTGCTTGTTTGCTGTTTTCCATTTAACACAAATTGTCCACTACTATAAGCTCCTCATTCATCTTTTCATAGAATAAATATTAAGAATCTAATGTGTTGGAGGATGGCCTGCTTGTTCATCCCAGCCACCCGGCTAGCTTAGCCCTGAAATAACCACACAGAAATTGTATTAATTAAATCACTGCTGGCCCATTAGTTCTAGCCTCTTATTGGCTAACTCTCACATCTTGATTTAACCCCTTTCTATTAATTTGTATAGTGCCACGTGGCAGTGGCTTACCGGGAAAGATTCAGCATGTCTGTCTCTGGCGGCTCTCCCTTTCTCCGCCTTTCTTCCTCTCAGCATCCAGTTCTGTCTTCTGTGCCTACCTAAGTTCTGCCCTAACTAGGCCAAGGCAGTTTCTTTATTCATTAGCCAATGAAAGCAACACACAAACAGAAGGAACTCCTACACCACTAATGTGCCTTGAACTTTCCACAGGGTGGGGTGCATTGCCCTCTCTTAGGATTGGAGGGGGTGGGGTGGGAAGGTCTGTGGAGGGAGTGGTAGGGGAGTGGGAGGAGGGGAAGGAGTGGGAATTTGGATTGGTATTTTTTAAGTAATAATAAAAGAATCTAGTGTGTCACAAGAGAACTAAGTTCTATGGGGGGTACAGAAATTTTCCCTGCATCAAGGGAGGAATGCAGTCATTTGTAACTCACCAGGCCCTACCTCCCACAAACTGAACTAGAAAGAAGTCACATTACCTTTATGGACATCTAAGAAAATTTTCTGGCTCAAGACCCACAACAATAAATGCAAGTCACAAATCCTCTCTCTCAACCTGTGTCTAGAGGGAGATCCTATACTTCCTGGTCACCCTCACTTCCCTGACTGGGCTAACAGGAAACAGTTATATCCTGGGCCCTCGGCTTCTGTGTATGTGGGGATGACATCTTGCTTTACATCTTCAGCCTGGTTGTAGCTTCCTCATGTTCTGCTGCCACATTATTATTTTTCTGCTAAATGTTTTCAGGTTCTTCCAGCACTTCTAATTTTTCATCTGCCATCTTCAGCAATAAAGCAACAATTCCTTACACCACAGGATTGAGGATATTCAGTGTCATTAGCTCCAAGCACCACATGGTCCTATGGCCCATCTGGTACCACTGCCACCAAAACACACCAGCAGTTTTGTATGTCCTGATCTGAGTCCTGTCTGTGTTGTCAATAATATAGCAGTGCTACACTGAACTCCTAAGCATTGTTGGCTGTTATTACAGAAAAAGGTTGATTTTATCACAACTGCATGGTAAATATCTTTATTTGTGATTCTCTTTGGCTGAGCAGAATCCTCTGTAATTCCAGGAAGATGCCAATTTCCAGGATTTATGTGGTCATTGTGTTTTTGGTGTAGCTCTTTCTCCTCTGTGGCCTGCCCTTTGGCACTTCCTGGTTACTATTACGTTGACATAATTTCTCTTCATCTCTTTGGTCATCATCCAGTTATAGTTTTCCTGTCCTATGTCAACAGCTGTGCCATCACCATTGTTGGCTCCTTTAGGCCACTAGAGGCAGAAATGGACCCTGAATCTGGTTCTCCAGAGGAGTTTGCAGGATATTCCTGAGGTGGAAGACAGCCATCCTCATGGAACTCTGGAGGTATCCGGATGCTGAGCAACTAGAGTGATAAGGAACCTCTGGTCCAATCAGATACAGGTACCTTGGAAAGTTCCCACTCAAGCTATCTGTCATCTCCTCAGCTAGTTTCTCTTGAAGGTGGTCTACACAATAAAGTAACATTTCCACACAACTTTTTAATTTCCAATTAATCACAAACTAATGACAAGTTACTTTTCTCAAGTACAGGAACTTCCTGTGTACACATCACCCAGCCTAAACCAAGAAAGAAGTGTTGCAGTAGATGTTTTATCAGAACCAGGAAACCAAAATTGGCACAATTACTGATACTACAGATCAACTCAGATTTCTACACAAATTCATTTCTGTATGTGGAAGTCGTTCATATGGGTAGTTTGGCCCTATTTTGTTATATTTATAGATACATATCACCAACAACATGAATAAGTTATCTGAATTTATTATTTTTTTCATACTCATGATCAAAATATCTGACCAAGATAACTTAGGAGAGGGAAATATTTCTTCAGCTTCAGTTTCAAAGGGTTCAGTCTGTGGTCACTTGGCCCCATGTGTTTGTTTAGAGGAGCATGGTAGTGGGAACATGTAATAAAGGCTGCTCTTTATTATTTTGGAAAACAGAAAAAGAGATTTCTTTTAAAGCTAGAGCAAGATAAACCCTCAAAACCATAGACCCTGAAGCCTATTCCTCAAAAGTTCCCACCTCCCACATTTTATCAACTCCCAATAAAGTCATCATATTTTGAATCCATCAAGGCACTAAGCCATCATTCAGGTCAGAGCCTTCTTAACCTAATTGTCTCTGGGAACACCCTCACAGACATACCCAGATGTCTACTTTATGGTACTGCTAGGTGTTTCGTAATCCAATCAAGTCAGCCATCTGGACTAATTCCCAGAACCTGGGATTATAGTTGAGCAGTTGAGTGAATTTGCCTAAGAAACACTGAATGGTGGTGGGGGCAGGGGACCTAGATATTATAACATAGAACTATTTTTTTCATCACATAAAGCCTTCCTGCCCACCTTCAAAATCACACCCTCTCCCATCCCACTTCACAAATACCTACTATAGTTGACTTGTTTTACAACTCTTTTTGTCATTTCAAAATTTTCTACAAGGGCGGTAAAAATGGATTAATGGATTAGCAGGTAGTGGCACTTGTGTACAGGCCTGACAACCTGAGTTGGACCCCTGGAGCCCATAAATTGGCATGATAGAACTGACTCCCAGGAACTGCTCTCCCATCTCTATATGAACACTGTGGCACATACACATGGGGAGAAGAGAAAGAGAGAGAGAGAGAGAGAGAGAGAGAGAGAGAGAGAGAGAGAGAGAGAGAGAGAGAGAGAATATGATTTTAAAACTTTGTCCAACATACAATACCTAATTTTAGTTAGATTTTTTTTTCAATAAGTATATTGTCCTCAAGATCTATCCAGTGGGGGAAGGGCTCCAAAGCCCCACTCCCAGAGGAGAATCTATTGACAGTTGATGGCTACCATGGGAGAGAAAATCACTTCTCTTTAAGAGTGTGGCCACTGCCTTCTGACCTTCCTCCTTACAGCACTCAGGACCACAAGGCCAGGGGCGGGAGTGTGGGGGAGGAGTGTGTGACAATCCCCACATGAATCATCAATCACCAAGCAAGAAAATCCACCACAGGCTTTCCCACAAGCCAATCTTGTGGGTGAATTTTCTCTATTGAGGTTTATTTCTTCATAAATAATTCTAACTTATATCAAGTTGGCATAAAACCAGCCAGCACCCCTAATATTCCCATTAGACCCAAAAGGTTCTACCCCTCTCAATAATTCCATCAGCTAATAGCTAAGCCTTCAATATGAGCCCTTGAGAGATATTTAGGATCCAAAGCATTAACGGTCAGTCCCTGTACAGAGTTTCGAGAATTTTAATCTGCTTCTCACTTAGTTACCAGTTTTTACTCTAACTCCTTTAGGCATCTGTCAGTTTAGAGAACAAAGAATTCAACCCTGCTGACGAGGTCCCTTCAGCGTTAGTCAGCTCTGCAGTGTCAGATGAATAAGAAAGCCATGTGCATGCTACATCCTGTCATACTTCAAGGCTATTTTTAGCCTAAATTCACATCCTTGCATCTTCAGTGCAGGCAGTCATGGAGCTTCCTTCTGACACTCAAGTGTTAGATATCCCTGCTGCAAGAGCTCAAATGTTTTTCTCATCTAACTCTGCTTCACACATTCTCTCTTTTACTCTAGCTATTCAAATGTGCCTTCCTATGGAGAATGCTGCCCTAGGTTCTCTTCAGGCTTCCCTAATCTCCATGCTTTTCAAAGCTATTTTCTTTCCCTGTATCTCAGAAGGTGCCAGGAGAATAATTGGAATATCTGGAATAACTGAGGAATACTCCAAAAGATCACTATTTACAACAATCCGGATATTTCCATGAAAGGGACGATGGATGATTAAGCACCTTAAAGCGAGCTCTAATGAAGCTCTGTTTCCTCGTGTAGATAAACGTTTTAGAGAAAGAAAAGGCTCCAGGCAGTGTCAAGCACACGGGAAGCACGCACTGTGCTTGGTGGATGTGATGACTCATCTTGGTTGGCTGCATCGGGAATGAACAAGCTGCTGGACGCTCCTGGGAGGAACCACAAAGACCCACCTTGAACATGGACAGCACCCTCTGCTGAAATCCCAGGCAAAAGGGATATGGAACTTATGCTTTTTGCCTGCTTGCCTTCACTTCTAATGCGTTTCTTCGCCAACATTAAAGCCAGTTTCTTCAGGATTCCAACACAGGCTGAAGGCCAGCTGCTCTCCAGGAACTACCAGACCTTCAGCACCAGACTGGAACTGTGGGGACGTCCACCCTCAGGACTGAGCAATACCAGACCTTCAGCACCAGACTGGAACTATGGGGACATCCACCCTCACAGACTGAGCAACTACCAGACCTTCAGCACCATATTGGAACTGTGGGGACATCCACCCTCACTGACTGAGCAACTACCAGAACTTCAGCACCAGACTGGAACTATGGGGACATCCACCCTCACAGACTGAGCAACTACCAGACCTTTAGCACCAGACTGGAACTCCCACCCTCAGGACTGAGCAACTACCAGACCTTCAGCACCAGATTGGAACTGTGGGGACATCCACCCTCACGGACTGAGCAACTACCAGGTTCTTGGCTATTCCAAAGTGAAACAGCCATGGATGCACTGCAAGGACCACATCCCAGGAGCCAATCTAATTAATCAAATGTATAATCCTTCTCTCTGTTCTGTGGCTTTAAAGAACCCTGACTAATACAAGGTTCTCAAGGAAAGGGGGCAGCACCCAAAGGTAGGTGGCTAGAGAGGTGGGGTGGACATGATCAAAATATATTGTACAAAATTCTCAAAGAACTCATAAAAATGAGGAGAAAAAGAAAGTAAATATTGGTGTGTGCTGAATAATAGTTTTTTACCATTTGCAAATAGAAATAGGCAAATGTATGATTTATTGCTTTGTGCTTTTGGGTTTTCCATTTTCTTTCAGTGTTGGATAGAGCCCAGGATTCACATTCTGTATAAGTATTCTACCACTGAGCTGCATTCCCAATGCTGCTTTTAATTTTGATTGCATCTAGGAGGCACTATCTAGGAAAAACAAAAATCACATTAAAATAGAAAAAGGAAATGAAAACACATTGCTTATTGGTTACACTATAAAAATGGTGTGCTCCCAGGAATAGCAACAGTCTATCATAGAAAAGGAAGGTAGGAACAGGAGGTGCATTGTTGCTTGCCTCATTACTGTGACCAAAGCAACTTTAAGAAGAGTTTATTGGGCTCACAGTTTGTGGGTACAGCCCATGACGGCAGTGAAGACACAAGCAGCAGACACTGAGCCAACTGGTCACATTACACCCTTATTCAGGAAGCAGAGTGCTGAATCCTGATGCTCAGCTAGCTTTCTTCATTTTATTCAGTCTGAGAGCCCAGCTGTATTAGATACTTCCTCTTTCTGTGATAACATCACAACCAAGAAAATTTAAGAGAGTTTATCGGAGTTCCAAAGGGATATTAAGTCTACTGTGGCAGGAGGCATGGTGGCTGGAATGGAATGAGAAGTCACACTCATAAGCATGTAAGCAGAGAGAGCAAACTAGGAATAACACGAGTTTTTAAACTCTCAAAGCCCACCAGCAGTGACCTACTTCCCCCAACTAGGTCATACCTCCAGAGCCTCCTCAAACAGTGCCACCAAGTGGGGGACCAAGTGTTCAAATATATGAGCCTATAGAGGACATTCTCAAACCACAGCAGTCCATGAGATGGTATCCCCAGGGAATAGATCTTTCCACCACAACTAGTCTAATCTAGATAACCTCACTGGCATTACCAGTGGCTTGTCCCCCAAGTGATTCTAGATCCTGTCAAGTTGACAGTCAAGACGAATAACTATCACAGAAGGCTATGCTACCATTAATCTCAAGAGTTGGTTGTATGGTTTCTGTTCACATCCCATTGGCTACATGGTGTCATTACATGCTTTTTCTAGATTAAAATTTGAGAGCCACTCTATGACAGAAAAGGAGAATGGATCGAGGGAAACCAGCAGGCTCTTCAGCCCCTGATGGACTGGGAGATCCTGCGTAGAAGAACATTTTTCAGAAGCTCCTCAGAAATAAAAAGCGATGGAGTAGGAAACAGCAACAACTTAGCAAGGCCTCCAGGTAATCAGGATTGGTAACGGGACTGCTCTTAAAAGGACCTCTGGTTTTCCTGTGTTGTGTGACTATAACATATGGTTGAGATGTTGGGGTAAAACTGTCACTAAAATAGGAACATTGGTGGTTGAGGACCAACAGGTTTGATAAGAAAAGATAAGGTGAAGGGCACTGTGTATAGAGCTTCTTTATCTCCTTCAACTTCCTTTCCTGGCCAATTGAGACTGTGGGAACTGGTCTGAGAGTACAGAATGGATGCATCCACAGCTGGATACTCCTGCTTCCAGGATGTTATTTTCTCCACAATTCTGACTGCCAACTTTGATATGACTTGAGAACTACAGCTTGGGCTGCTCCAGAAGCCTATACTGTTTCCTCTCTTTAAAGACATATCAGTGACTGGGAAGTGGTGGTGCATGCCTTTAACCTCAGCTCTTAGGAAACAGAGGTAGCTGAACTCCCATGAGTTCAAGGCCAGCCTCATCTACAAAGTGGGATCCAGGAAGAGCAGTTACACAGAGAAACTCTATCTCAAGAAACTAAAAATAATTAATAATATATATAATAAAATATTTATCGATATCTATTTTAAAAAGATATATGAAAAGAAAGACTAGAGAGAGCTTGGGGGAGTGGGAAGGTGGAGATGAAGGAAGGGCAGATATAGGAGCAGAGAAGAAGATACCTACGTTAAGGGAGTCATTTTAGGGTTGGCAAGAGACTTGGCTCTAGAGGGGATCCCAGGTGTCCACGGGTATGTCCCCAGCTAGGTCCTTGGGCAGCAGAGCAGAGGGTGCCTGAACTGGCCTTGCCCCACTATCACACTGATGATTATCTCAAATATCACCATACAATCTTTGTCCGGCGACAGATGGAGATAGAGACAGAGACCATCATCAGAGCAACGGACTGAGCTCCCAAGGTCCAGTTGAAGAGCAGAAGGAGGGAGAAGATGACTAAGGAAATCTGGACCACGAGGGGTTGGTCCACCCACTGAGACAGTATGCCTGTTCTTATAGGAGCTCATCAAATCCAGCTGGACCAGGACTGAATGAGCATGTGATCAAACTGGACTCTCTGAATGTGGCTAAAAATTGGGCTGACTGAGAAGCCATTGATAAAGGCACTGGGACTTGTTTCTACTGCATGTACTGGCTTTTTGGGACCCTAGTCTATTTGGGTGCAAAGCTTCCTAGGCTTGTGGGGGGGGGGGGGGCTTGGACTTTCCACAGGGCACGGTTCCCTGCCCTCTCTTAAGGAGGGAGGGAGAGGGAGGTGGGAGATGAAGGGAGCGGGAGGGGAATGGGAGGAGAGGAGGAAGTGTAAGTTTTTTAATGAAAATAAATAAATAAGAAAAAATATATCTGTCATCAACTTCCACTATTTGAACACACATAAGTAATACAGTAAAACAGAGTGCTTCCATTAAAACAATTAATGACATTTTCTTCATCTCATTTTATATGCATGTTCTAAAGCCTTAAATGTGTTTTCATTTTTACTTCCCACTTAGCCCTATCTATTACAATTAGTCTTTCCATCCTTGTATTTGTTTTTTTAATAAATGAGAGCACAATGCTCTGTATACACACACAAACAGAAACCAGTGATGTCAAGAGTATTTGCAAACTGTTTTGTGTGTTAGTATTGGCCTGCAATCCCACCAGTATTCAGAAGGCCGAAACAGGATCATTAACTTGAGATCCATCTGGCCTGCAGCACTACATGCTCTCAAAGGGAGAGAAAGAGAGAGAGACAGAGAGAGAGAGGGAGAAAGAGAGAGAGAGAGAGAGAGAGAGAGAGAGAGAGAGAGAGAGAGAAAGAGAGGGAGAGGGAGAGAGAGAGAGACAGAGAGAGGTTTTTAAGCCATTGATGTCATTATTTATGAGGGTAAGATGTGCATAAATGTGCACATGGAGGCGCCAGAGGAGGATGTCTGACGTTGCTTCTAGCACTCTCCATGTTATTCTCCTGAAATAGGGTCTCACTGAAACTGAAGCTCGTTACTTCAGCTGGACTAGATGGCCAGAGAGCTCCTGGAATCAGCCTGTCTCCACCTTTAATTGGAATTAAAGGCTCACACAACCATGCCTTCCTTTTGCATGGATGCTAGAGACTTGAATTGAACTTATGCTTATGTGGGAGGCGTTCACGCCGCCTGAGCCACCTCCTCAATCCCAGGGTTTATGTCTTTAAGAGCTGAAATACTGAGGTATTTCTAGCACACCAGGCACGGTAAACCTCATTCCGATTTTTCCAAGAGGTCACACTGTCCTCTTGGCCCTAAGCCATGATCTGCTCTCTTCCATGCTGGGCTGATTTTAGTGGCCAGTATTGTCTGAGAACATCTCTTTTTGATTCCTGAACTTTAGGGAAATCTTGTCACAATATAGAATAATACTGAGCAAAGTCTACTCTCTCTCCTCAGAGTCTCTCAGATCCTATCTCAGACTGACTTTTCCTTCCTTAAGAAATTCTAGGGGCTGGGGGGCTGGAGAGGTGGCTCAGAGATTAAGAGCATTGTCTACTCTTCCCAAAGGTCCTGAGTTCAATTCCCAGCAACCACATGGTGGCTCACAAGCATCTGTAATGGGGTCTGGTGCCCTCTTCTGGCTTGCAGGCATACACACAGACAGAATATTGTGTACATAATAAATAAATAAATAAATAAATAATAAATAAATAAATAAATAAATGGAATTCTAGGGGCATGACACAAAACACAGACGTGGAAAGATGTGGGGACATGGCATGTGATTTGGCTACGAAATACCCACCCTTCAGTAGAGGACCTGTGCTGCACCTAGGCACCGGACTCAGCAAAAGCTGGATGTGGCGCACCAAGCACCAGGCATCCCCGACTCTTGATAGGACTCTTGATCTGTGAAAGCCTGTCTCTTCTACAACATGGGCAGTGATTCTCACACAGCAGTGCGGTCCTAAGAACCAAGGGTTGAACAAGAGGCACTAAAGTATTCTCTGTGCTACCTTGCAACATCAGTGAAGGATTCCTAGGCAGGAATTCATCATTTTGGTCCAGGAGATGAAATTCACATCAATGAATGCAAGTGAGGAGTCCTCTATAAAAATTTGAATACAGAGATCCTGATATCCTGAACCATTTTGCAAATGACTGGATAAACCAAGTTGCAAAGAACTGATCTTTCTAGAAAACTGTATGTTTATATGTGTAAAGGGCAAATCTTACCCAGTTGTAACTTCTGGCTCAGCTGTCGGTGAGACTTTTGTCTGTCTCACACGTGATGTCACAGGGCAGCAAGACCCCTGGAGCATGAACTAAACTAACAAACACTGGTACCCCTCATGGTCTTTCTCAGGGCCTGCAGAGTCGTGCTTGGTGGAAGCTGTGTCCCTTCGGCGTAGAACTAACAAACACCTAGACCAGGAATCAGAAAAGATGACGGGGTATCTAAGGGAAGATGGAGCAGTTGAGATCCCAGCTTCCAATTCAATTACAGTGTTGTAGCCACCACCGAAGCAACATAAACTGGGCATCCCAGTACGCTTTGCCCCAACTTACCAAACCTAAAACCAAGATAACTGCCGTCCTGTTTCCAACTCCTAAACAGCAAAGCCTATCCTAACCAGAAACTTGAAAGAATGCTGTGAAGTCCTGGACAGGAACCATCTGTGAAGCCTCTGCGGTTACTTCTCCCAACTCCAGGTCGCCTGAATCATCTTTCCTGAGCCAGACCGGGACGTCTGGGCAACGACAGACTCTAGAGCAGATAGATGCTTGAGAGGTTACTGGCTAACAGAGCCCTGAGGGCAGGCAGCGGTGCCGTTCCTTCTCCTCCCACTTCCTCCGCTGCCGTGCTCCATCCTGCCTTCTCTCCTCAGTTTTCCTCTCCTCAGTCTC
The DNA here is from genome assembly GCF_903992535.2 of Arvicola amphibius. Classification (NCBI taxonomy): domain Eukaryota; kingdom Metazoa; phylum Chordata; class Mammalia; order Rodentia; family Cricetidae; genus Arvicola; species Arvicola amphibius. Next base: position 124,924,951 of record NC_052058.2, on the reverse strand, counting down.
CCTCATCGCGGCTTACTTCTCGCCCTTGGGTCGGCCAGCGCCAGCGGATGGGTCTCACTGAGACACCGGCTAGCTTCAGCGGCATGCCCTGCTGCTTCTGTGGGCACTCCCGCCGCAGGCGGGGCCAGTTCGTGCACCCTGGGCTGCCAGAGGTCACCAGCCTTGTTAGTGTCAATGAGGAAGTCCTCTAGGGAATAGGACGGGGCTTTCCTGTCACCCAGCCTTCCTGGCAGCTTAGGCTTCCCCTAGCAACAGCTAAGGCTCCCTCTGGAATTTCAGAAGCCTGGCCTGTGGGTGGAAAGGCGAACTCCGAATCTAGGAACTTGATTAGTTTTGTTGTTTTGCTTTGGTTAGGTTTCCTTTTGAAGGTGGTGGCGGCTCCTTTGGGCAACAGATGACCTCCCCTGTTATACATTGTGGCTGATTTCAGGAGAACTGCTTCTTTCTCTGCTTCTTTCTCTGCTGATTTGTACTCTTCTAGTCAGGTGTAATCATAAGGACTGACAGTGTGCAGCTGTAGGAAATCTTAAGAATTAGCTTCTACAGCCACGGATCTGACTTGGTAAAATTCAATTAAATATGTCTGATTCATTCACTTACCACATTTGGTGTTTTCCTTTCATACATGGGAAGCAAGTATCACAGTTGTCATAAGAAATAATATCTGATAATTCATTTTTATAATGAAAACAGCTTGAGTCAGCCTATACCCAACTAGAAATGAACAGTAAATTGGTCTCTAGGGCCAGTAGCCTTCTAAATTAGCAGCCCCTACCCAAATCCTTCTAGGCCTCCCCAAACTAAAGGTTTAAAGCAGAAAGGTACTAATAGGAAACTTGTCTGAGAGGCCATGTACCTACCTGATGAGCTTTAAAACAAACAAAATGTAGAACACGGGTGAACTCTCCAATGGCTTTGTCAAGAAAAAGGCAAACATAACTGGAGAGGAGATGATAAAAACCTAAATGGTTAAGACAATCCTCCTGATTCGTCAGGCAGAGGAAAGTGGGGCCATGGCTTTGCTTTAGGGCTTAAAACTGTTTTCTGGACTCAGATCTGCGAACCCGCCATTCTCAGCTGATGCCTGGCCTGGCAAAGTGCAAAAAGAAACTGCCCCCACTTTCCCTCCTGTGGCCTCTGTTCTCCGGTGTTCATTATGAAAGGGGCCTTTGGTGTCACACTTCTAACATGGGGCAGTACTCAAGGATCGAACTGATGTCAGCTGAGTTTTAGTCTACACTTAAATCTTAATATTAAGCTCCAAATTTCCCCTCAAAGTCTTTATTTTGTCAGCTCTCCCAGTTTAGTTTCTGCTGTGATAAACACCAACCAAAAACAAGTTCAGGAGGGAACTTATTTCATCTTACAGCTTAAAGTCCATCATTGAAGGCTCCAGGACAGGAACCCAAAGAAGACAGTTAAGCAAAGATGACAGAGGAGCAGTGCTTACTGGCTTACTCAGCTTCCTTTCTTACACAATCCAGACGCACCTGGTGGGCGCACAGGGTGCCATTAAACAACCAGAAGATTCGTCAAAAACCTGACCACACACTAGTCTGATGGAAGCAAAGTCTCAACTGAGGGTCCTGTTTCATAGGTAACTCCAGTTTATGTCAAGTTCACAAAAGTTAACAGCAGTGTAGAAAAATGTGTTTCCCAGAGAGTTGATCAGGGTTTTCTTTTTCCTTCTTCCCCATTCTTTTCCCATCCCTCCAAGTACAGGTGGGCAAAAGTTTTTGTTGACCCTGGGTATCATGGTCTACTACAATTTGGGGATTACAATTATGACAAGAGGATATTAGCTCTAAAATAAAGGAAGGATAATTATGCTACAATCCAAAGACCCAGAGAGACTAGATAACAAGGAGGGGGGATGCCTGGATCTCCCTGTGTGTAGAAGGAGCTACGGGTAGGGCTGCTTTTCAGCCTGCCAGGCTCCCGCATAGCTATCTTAGCGCCAGAAATAACAACACACAAATTGTATTCATTTAAACACTGCTTGGCCCATTAGCTCTAGCCTCTTACTAGTTAACTTTCACATCTTGATTAACCCATATTTAGGAATCTGTGTAGCACCACGAGGTGGTGGCTTACTGGGAAGATTCTAGCCTGCATCCATCTCAGAGACGAGAGTCATGGAGACTGCTTCATGGTGGTTGCCTCACTTCCCTTCCCAGCATTCTGTTCTGTCTACTCCACCCACCTATGTTCTGACCTATCAGGCCAAGCAGTTTCTTTATTAATTAACCAATGAAACAGCAGATAGATAGAAACACTCCTACATCACCTGGGAAGGAGAAATAGAAGAGATGTCATGAGTGGCCTGAGGGCGCGTGAGGATGGGAACATGAGCAATCAGGTTGGAGTGGGGGACTTTAAGATATATTTTGCATTTGTGTCCAAGGAAGATATGAGAAAATGCCATTACCTTTTGAAGTATGATGAATAATTATGAATAAAATATTCTAAAAGTTGTATCAGAGTCCAACTATTCCTTGCAAAATTTTATGGAGCTTCTACATGCAAATGGATGTGGTAGAGCTTCGTGATTGTAGACATCAGTCCACAAGAAGAAATATAATTGACTATTCTCAGGAGATGGCATTAACTCCTTGACCTAAGAATTATATTGAGAAAATGGTCTCTTTTCTAGGTTGAAGGAATCTGATACATCTTTGAGGCTTATTGAAGCCAAATTTGAATTTCATTACAGGGGCGAAATTGCTAAATGTGTGTGCTTCTGCCTATAGACTTGGAGTGCCCTTATCAAAGAGACTTCTTTTTCCAGTGGAGGACAGTTAATAGAGAGATGAGCCTGACCGAAGTGCTAGGAAGAAGGAACAGAGTGCTAAATGAGACATCTATGTTAACCCCACCACCATAGCTCAGGGGACTTTCTGGAAGATGAGGCAGAATGTAAGAGTCGAAGGCTGAGGAGTGGTATTGTGCTATACTGTCTCCTGGACATGGCATGCCTATTACAATCATGAACTCTTAGCTGCTGAGATTAAAATATTTCATTTCTACCAGCCCACTCAAAGAAGAAAAAAAAAAAGAATGCTGACAAAAGAGATCCAGGATCAAGAACCTAACTATGTATTTATATACTTTAGTACATAAGCTAAAACAATATGAAATCATCAATGCCTGCTTAAAATAAATATACGAATCTACTCATGGTACCCATTCATGCTACCATAGAGACACTGACAACAATGAATACTGACTCCATGTTTACTAGCCCTGACACAAACACTTGCAAAGAAGCAGCACAGTTGCATGAACTTTGGAGATGTTAACTAAGTTGGGTGTTTCCTTCTTAAACGAGAGATTAGTTGTTCCCACTAAGTCAAAGATACTTACTATCTCAGGGAAGATTTAGTATTCCAACCATTGAAGTACAGAAGGACACTACTTAAACTTTTCCCTTTCAATATAAGCATTGTTAGTACAGGAAAGACCTTATGATCATCTCCACAGACTCAAGAAGCCATTTAGGAAAATTCAATAATAATTCCTGACTAAAATACTCAATAATAGTTGATATATACATTCCAGAGGGGAGTGGTGCCAGTATCCGATACAGAAATGATGCCTACTGTGGTGGTTTGAATGAGAATCACCCCATAGGCTATTATTATCATTATTATTATTATTATTATTATTATTATTATTATTATTATTACAAATTCTCACCTCCTCCCCTCCTCCCATTTCCCTCCCCCTCTCCCCAACCTTCCTTCCCCTCCCTCTCCAGCCCAAAGAGCAGTCAAGGTTCCCTGCCCTGTGGGAAGTCCAAGGTCCTCCCCGCTCCATCCAGGTCTAGGAAGTTGAGCATCCAAACAGACTAGGCTCCCACAAAGCCAGTACATGGAGTAGAATCAAAACCCAGTGCCATTGTCCTTGGCTTCTCAGTCAGCCCTCCATGTAACCCCATAGGCTCTTATGTTTCAATAGTTGGTTTGGAGTTGGTGAAAGTGTTGGGAAAGGATTAAGAGATGCAGCCTTGTTAGAAGAGGTGTGTCACAGTGGGGGGGCAGGGGAGACCCCTTTAGTAGGTTTCAAGAGCCTTCCAACAGGCTCAGTGAATTCTCTGATTCCTGTCTGTGGATCAGAATGTGAGCTCTCAGTTGTTATTCCAGTACCACAACTGCCTGCTTGCTGCCATGCTCCCCTAATAAGATGATAATAGCCTGCAGGGGTTATTCTCCCCGGATACTGCCTCTCTCTTCCTGTCCCTTCCCAGCTTGCACCCAGAATCCTCCCCCCCTTCCCCCCCCCCCCGCCTCATCCTCCCGTCTTTGGGGCCACAAAATCCCACAGCTCAGACTGTTTGGGCTCTGGGGACCTGGAATTGAGTGCACCCAGGCCGGCGGGAGGTCCCCTCCTACATTAGCCTGCCTGCAGCAAGGTAGGCCTTTGTCAGAGAGCTGCTTGGCCTGCAAGGGGACCTGACAGTGTGCCAGAGGATCCATCATTCTTTGGGGTGAGTGAGGAGTGAGTGCCCGAACCAAGGCAGCTGCCCTGAGAGGGACCACCGACATTCCACAACTCCCCCTGCCACCCGCACACTTCCTGCTCTTCCTGCAGGGGTTATTCTCCCCGGATACTGCCTCTCTCTTCCTGTCCCCTCCCAGCTTGCACCCAGAATCCCCCCCTCATCCTCCCTTCTTTGGGGCCACAAAATCCCACAGCTCAGCCTGTTTGGGCTTTGGGGACCTGGAATTGAGTGCACCCAGGCCGGTGGGAGGTCCCCTCCTTCATTAGACTGCCTGCAGCAAGGTAGGCCCTTTGTCAGTGAGCTGTTTGGCCTGCAAGGAGACCTGACAGTCTGCCAGAGGATCCATCATTCATTGGGGTGAGTGAATTTAATTCATTGGGGTGAATTGAACTTCTAAAAGAAGACCCAAAGGGGATTATTCAGAGGAACAAATGGGCAGGCGCCAATGCAAGAATTCCTCCAACAATTTGAAAAACAACATGAAAGCACCAGAACCCAGCGAACTTATAACAGGAGGACTTGAACACACTAATCAAGAAGAAGTAGAAAAAATTGACTTTATGAAAGTAATAGAGTCCCTTAAACAGGAGGTGAAAAACTCCCTTAAGGAAATGGACGAGAAGAATAACAAAAAGTTTGAAGAATTGAGTAAATCCGTAAACGATATCCTAGGAAACCAAGAAAAAACAATCAAACAGATAATGGAAACAGTGCAAGATTTGAAAACTGAAATGGAGGCAAGGAAGAAAACACAACCCGAGGGCCAGCTGGATTTGGAAAATCTATGTAAACGAACAGAGACTACAGAAACAAGCATAACCAACAAAATACAAGAGATAGAAGAAAGAATCTCAGATTCTGAAGATACCATAGAGAAAATAAATGCACTGATCAAAGAAAAGAGCAAATCCAAAAAATCCTCATCACAAAACATTCAGGAAATCTGGGACACAATAAAAAGACCAAACCTAAGAATAATAGACGTAGAAGAAGGAGAAGAAATACAGCTCAATGGTTCAGAAAATATATTTAATAAAATTATAGAAGAAAACTTCCCAAACCTAAAAAAAGATATTCCTATTAAGGTTCAAGAAGCTTACAGAACACCAAATAGACTGGATCAAAAAAAAAATCCCCTCGCCATATTATAATCAAAACACAAAACATACAGAATAAAGAAAGAATATTAAGAGCTGCAAAGGAAAAAGGTCAAGTAACATATAAAGGTAAACCTATCAGACTAACACCTGACTTCTCTATGGAAACCATGAAAGCCAGAAGGTCCTGGATAGATGGATAGATGTTTTGCAGAAACTAAGAGACCATGGATGCAAGCCCAGATTACTATACCCAGCCAAGCTTTCATTCACTATAAATGGAGAAAGCAAAATATTCCAGGATAAATACAAATTTAAACAATACATAGCCACAAATCCAGCCTTACAGAAAGTAATAGAAGGAATTCACAAACAAAGGAGTCCAGCATTGCCCAAAATAACTCAGACATCTAGTGACCCTTCACCAGCACATCGCAAAGAAAGGAAACACAATCTCTACTACCAAATAAAAAATGACAACCGGAGTTAACATCCACTGGTCATTAATATCACTTAATATCAATGGACTCAATTCACCTATAAAAAGGCACAGGTTAAGAGATTGGATACGAAAACAGGATCCAACATTCTGCTGTTTACAAGAAACACACCTCAACCACAAAGACAGACATCTACTCAGAGTAAAGGGTTGGGAAAAGGTTTATCAAGCAAATGGACCTAAGAAACAAGCGGGTGTGGCCATACTAATTTCTAACAAAGTTGACTTCAAACTAAAATCAATCAGAAGAGATGGAAAGGGACACTTTATACTCATTACAGGAAAAATCTATCAGAATGAAGTCTCAATCCTGAATATCTATGCCCCTAATACAAAAGCACCCACTTATATAAAAGAAACATTACTAGAACTCAAGACAGCCATCAAACCAAACACACTGATAGTGGGAGACTTCAACACTCCTCTTTCACCAATGGTCAGGTCAATTCGACAGAAACCTAACAGAGAATTAAGAGACTTAATAGAGGTAATGAACCAAATGGACTTAACAGACATCTATAGAACAATCCACCCAAACAGGAAAGAATATACCTTCTTCTCTGCGGCTCATGAAACCTTTTCGAAAATTGACCACATACTTGGTAACAAAGCAAACTTCCACAGTTACAAAAACATATTAGTAACCACCTGCATCTTATCGGATCACCATGGATTAAAATTAGAATTCAACAACAATGCTACCCCCAGAAAGCCTACAAACTCATGGAAACTGAACAGTCAACTACTGAACCACACCTGGGTCAAGGAAGAAATAAAGAAAGAAATGAAATCTTCCTTGAATTTAATGAAAACAAAGACACAACATACTCAAACTTATGGGACACTATGAAAGCAGTGCTAAGAGGAAAATTCATAGCACTAAGTGCCCACTTAAAAAAAACAGAGAAAGCACACATTGGAGACTTAACAGCACACCTGAAAGCTTTAGAAAAGAAAGAAGCAGACTCACCAAGGAGGAGTAAAAGACTGGAAATTATCAAACTGAGGGCAGAAATCAACAAAATAGAAACACAGAAAACAATCCAAAGAATCAATGAAACAAGAAGCTGGTTCTTGGAGAAAATCAACAAGATTGACAAACCCCTAGCCAAACTAATCAAACGGCAGAGAGAGAACACACAAATTAATAAGATCAGAAATGAAAAAGGGGACATAACCACAGACACAGAGGAAATTCAAAGAATCATTAGATCTTACTACAAAAGCCTGTATGCCACAAAATTGGAAAATGTAAAAGAAATGGACACTTTTTTAGATAAGTACCATGTACCAAAGTTAAACCAGGACCAAGTAAATGCTCTAAGTAGTCCTGTTAGTCGCGAAGAATTGGAAACTGTTATCAGAAACCTCCCTACCAAAAAGAGCCCAGGACCTGATGGGTTCAATGCAGAATTCTACCAGAACTTCCAAGAAGACCTAATACCTATACTCCTCAAGGTATTTCATAATATAGAAACAGAACAGTCATTGCCAAATTCCTTTTATGAAGCTACAATTACCCTGATACCTAAACCACACAAAGACTTAACCAAGAAAGAGAATTACAGGCCAATCTCACTCATGAACATCGATGCAAAAATTCTCAATAAAATACTGGCAAACAGAATCCAAGAACACATAAGAAAAATTATCCACTATGATCAAGTAGGCTTCATCCCAGAGATGCAGGGCTGGTTCAACATACAAAAATCTATCAATGTAATCCATCATATAAATAAACTGAAGGATAAAAACCATATGATCATCTCATTAGATGCTGAAAAAGCATTTGACAAAATTCAGCACCCCTTTATGATAAAGGTCTTGGAGAGATTAGGGATACAGGGGTCATTCCTAAATATAATAAAGGCTATTTACAGCAAGCCGACAGCTAACATCAAATTAAATGGAGAGAAACTCAAGGCCATCCCACTAAATTCAGGAACGCGACAAGGCTGTCCACTCTCTCCTTATCTCTTCAATATAGTACTTGAAGTTCTAGCAATAGCAATAAGACAAAACAAGGGGATCAAGGGGATTCGAATTGGAAAGGAAGAAGTTAAACTTTCATTATTTGCAGATGATATGATAGTGTACATAAGCGACCCGAAAAACTCCACCAAAGAACTCCTACAGCTGATAAACTCCTTTAGTATCGTGGCAGGTTACAAGATCAACTCCAAAAAATCAGTCGCCCTCCTATACACAAAGGATAAGGAAGCAGAGAAAGAAATCAGAGAAGCTTCACCATTCACGATAGCCACAAATAGCATAAAATATCTTGGGGTAACTCTAACCAAGGAAGTGAAAGACCTATTTGACAAGAACTTGAAGTCTTTGAAGAAAGAAATTGAAGAGGATACCAGAAAATGGAAGGATCTCCCCTTGCTCTTGGATTGGGAGGATCAACATAGTAAAAATGGCAATACTACCAAAGGCAATCTATAGATTTAATGCAATCCCCTTAAAGATCCCATCAAAATTCTTCACAGAGATTGAGAGGACAATAATCAACTTTATATGGAAGAACAAGAAACCCAGGATAGCCAAAACAATCTTATACAATAAAGGAACTTCTGGAGGCATTACCATCCCTGACTTCAAACTCTATTACAGAGCTACAGTATTGAAAACAGCTTGGTATTGGCATAAAAATAGAGAAGTCGACCAATGGAATCGAATAGAAGACCCAGATCTTAACCCACAAACCTATGAACACCTGATTTTTGATAAAGGAGCTAAAAGCACACAATGAAAGAAAGAAAGCATCTTCAACAAATGGTGCTGGCATAACTGGATGTCAACCTGTAGAAGAATGAAAGTAGATCCGTGTCTATCACCATGCACAAAACTCAAGTCCAAATGGATTAAAGACCTCAATATTAATCTGAACACACTGAACCTGTTAGAGGAGAAAGTGGGAAGTACTCTACAACATTTGGGCACAGGAGACCGCTTCCTAAGTATAGCCCCAGCAGCACAGACATTAAGGGCAACATTGAATAAATGGGACCTCCTGAAGCTGAGCAGCTTCTGTAAAGCAAAGGACACTGTCACTAAGACAAAAAGGCAGCCTACTGACTGGGAAAATATCTTCACCAACCCACAACAGACAAAGGTCTGATCTCCAAAATATATAAGGAACTCAAGAGACTAGACTTTAAAATGCTAATGAACCCAATTAAAAAATGGGGCACTGAACTCAACAGAGAATTCTCAACAGAAGAAGTTCGAATGGCCAAAAGACACTTAAGGGCATGCTCAACCTCCTTAGCAATCAGGGAAATGCAAATCAAAACAACGTTAAGATACCATCTTACACCTGTCAGAATGGCTAAAATCAAAAACACCAATGATAGCCTTTGCTGGAGAGGATGTGGAGTAAGGGGTACACTCATCCATTGCTGGTGGGAATGCAAACTTATGCAACTACTTTGGAAATCAGTGTGGAGGTTTCTCAGGAAATTTGGGATCAACCTACCCCAGGACCCAGCAATCCCACTCTTGGGAATTTACCCAAGAGATGCCCAATCATATTACAAAAGCATCTGTTCAACTATGTTTATAGCAGCATTATTTGTAATAGCCAGAACCTGGAAACAACCTAGATGCCCTTCAGTGGAAGAATGGATGAAGAAAGTGTGGAATATATACATATTAGAGTACTACTCGGCGGTAAAAAACAATGACATCTTGAATTTTGCATGCAAATGGAGGGAAATAGAAAACACCATCCTGAGTGAGGTAACCCAGGCCCAAAAAGATGAACATGGGATGTACTCACTCATAATTGGGTTCTAGCCATAAATAAAGGACATCGAGCCTATAATTCGTAAAAATCCTAGAGAAGCTATATAAGAAGGTGAACCCAAAGAAAAATATATAGTTATCCTCCTGGATACTGGAAGTAGACAAGATTGCCGGACAAAAAATGGGAACATAGGGGTGGGGTGGGATGGGGGAGGGGCGATGGGGCGAGAATAGTGTGAAGTGGAGGATGGGAAGAGCTTGGGGGAATAGGATGTTTGGGATATAGGAAGGGAGGATATGGGAACAAGGAATTATATATCTTACTTAAGGGAGCCATTCTAGGGTTGGCAGAGACTTGACTCTAGAGGGGTTCCCAGGTGTCCAGAGGATGCCCCCAGCTAGGTCCTTGGGCAGCTGAGGAGAGGGTGCCAGAAATGTCCAGATCCTATTGCCATACTCATGAATATCTTGCATATCACCATAGAACCTTCACCTGGCATTGGATGGAGAAAATGACGGAGCCCCACATAGGAGCACCGGACTGAGCTCCCAAGGTCCCGATGAGGAGCAAAAGGAGGGAGATCATGAGCAAGGAAGTCAGGACCGTGAGGAGTGAATTTGCCCATTGAGATGGTGGGACAGATCTAACGGGAGACCACCAAGTCCAGTTGGAATGGAACTGATGGAACAGGGGACCAAACCGGGCTCTCTGAGTGTGGCTGATGGTGGAGGAGGACTGAGAAACCAGGGACAACGGCAATGAATGTGGGCTCTACAGCATGGACGGGCTCACTGTGAGCCTTAACCTTCACCTGGCGATGGATGGAGATAGAGACAGAGCCCCACATTGGAGCACCGGACTGAGCTCCCAAAGTTCTGATGAGGAGCAGAAGGAGAGAGATCATGAGAAAGAAAGTCAGAACCAGGAGGGATGCATTCACCCACTGAGACGGCAGGACAGAACTAATGGGAGACCACCAAGTCCACTTGGAATGGGACTGATGGAACATGCGACCAAATCGGACTCTCTGAAAGTGGCTAATGGTGGAGGCTGACCGAGGAGCCAAGGACAATGGCAATGGGCTTGGTCTCTACGACATGGATGGGCTCTGTGTGAGCCTTGTCAGTTTGGTTGCTCACCTTCCTGGACCTGGAGGGAGTTGGGAGGACCTTGGACTCAGCATGGTGTGGAGAACCCTGATGGCTCTTTGGCCGGGAGAGGGAGGGAGTGGGGGTATGGGTGGAGGGGAGGGGAGGGAAGGGGAAGGAGGAGGGGAGGAGATGGCAATTTTTAATAAAATATAAATAAACTGGAAAAAAAAGAAAAAAAAGATGATAATAGAGACTTATCCCTCTGAAATTGTAAGCCCCAAAGAAGACCTTCCTTCTGTAAGCTGTGTTGGCCACAGTGCTTACACAGCACTAGTGACTAACACACCTACTGTTGCTACTGTGTCATTATATGTG